>NC_061113.1:89340673-89518748 GCF_002878395.1 Capsicum annuum
ACCCATGGACACTCTACTTAGGGCATCTTCCACAACATTGGCCTTGCCCGGATGGTACAGCATATTCATATCATAGTCCTTTAACAATTCTAACTATCGTCTCTGCCTAAGATTCAATTCTCTCTGGGTAAACACATACTGCAGACTCTTATGATCAGTGAAAACATCAACATGGACACCACACAAATAGTGTCTCCAGATTTTCAAAGCAAACACAATAGCAGCCAACTCAAGGTCATGGGTGGGGTAATTTTTCTCATGGGGTTTTAATTGTCTAAAAGCATAAGCTATCACCTTACCCTTCTGCATCAATACGCAACCCAACCCAACTCTCAAAGTATCACAGTACACCACAAAACTATCGACACCATTAGGCAAAGTCAAAATAGGGGCTGAACTGAGTCGAGTCTTCAACTCCTGAAAATCCTTCTCATAAGATTCAGACCACAAGAAGTTCACTTTCTTTTGGGTCAACCGAGTCATAAGAGACGCTATAAAGGAGAAACCCTTAACAAAATGGCGGTAATAGCCAGCTAAACCCAAGAAACTTTGGATATCATTCGGAGAAATAGGTCTAGGATAATTTCTAATAGCTTCGGTCTTTTGGGGATCAAATCTAATACCCTCGGAAGAAATGATATGAACCAGAAAAGCAACTGACCTTAGCCAAAACTCACACTTACTGAACTTGGCAAACAACTTGTGATATCTAAGGGTTTATAAGACAGTTCGGAGATGAGCAGAATGTTCATCCTCACTACGGGAGTACACCAGTATATCATCGATGAACACTATGACAAACATATCCAGATATGGTCTGAACACTCGATTCATAAGGTCCATGAAAGCTGCTGGGGCATTAGTTAACCCAAAAGACATAACAAGAAACTCAAAATGGCTATAACGAGTTCGGAAAGTAATTTTTGGGATGTCACACTCCCTAACTTTGAGTTGATGATAGCCGGAACGAAGGTTTATCTTTGAGAAATAACTTGCACCTTGCAATTGGTCAAACAAATCATCTATTCTCGGAATGGGGTACTTATTTTTTAGGGTGACTTTATTCAATTGGCGGTAATCAATGCACATACGCAAAGAGCCATCTTTCTTTCTCACAAACAACATAGGAGCACCTCAAGGAGAAACACTGTGCCTTATGAAACCCTTATCTAGTAGATCTTTGAGTTGCTCTTTCAACTCCTTAAGTTCTGTAGGGGCCATACGGTAAGGAGGAATAGAAATGGGCTGAGTATTGGAAAGATCAATCCCGAACTCTCTCTTTTTATCAGGAGGTATCCCTGGGAGATTATCCTGAAAGACATCAGAAAACTCATTGATGACATTAACAGACTGGAGAGTTCGAGTCTCAGACTTAGTGTCTTTGACTCTAACCAAATGGTAAATATACCCTTTGGAAATAAGCTTTCTAGCTTTGAGGTAAGAGATAAAATGACTCTTGGGTGACACATAATTCCCAGACCACTAAAACACAGATCCACCCAAAAACTAAAACTTAACCACTCGGGTTCAACAATCAATAGAGGCATAAGAAAAATACAGCTAGTCCATACCCAGAATCACATCAAAATCTACCATGTCTAACTCAATCAGATCAGTCAACAAGACTCTATGAAGAACGGTAATAGGACACTTTTATAACACTTCTGGGCAACAATCGAATCACCCACTGGGGTAGAAACTAGGATAGGCTTAGGAATAATCTCAGGACTCATTTCAAAATTCACAGCAATCAAACGTGTAACATATGAGAAACTAGATCCAGGATCCAACAAAGCATACATATCAAACTAAAATATACGAAGCATACCAGTAACAACATCGGGAGAGTCCTCCTTTTCCTGGTGGGACGGTAAAGCATAGAATCTATTTTGGCACTGCCCGTCAGCATTTCTAAAAGAGGCGCCCTGAGCTGGGGCTGGGCGAGTTGCTGGAACTGGAGCACTAACAGTCTGAGTCTGGGTCTAAGGGTGATAGTCACGACGCCCTTGTCCATCCTGTGGACAATCTCTAACTCTGTGACCCATGTCACCACACCAAAAACAACCTCTTTTCTCACCCCCAACACTCACCCGAATGAGCCCTACCACACTTAGGACACAGGGGATGATTTGGCTTACTACCAGTACTGTACTGGGACCTGGATGCATATGACCTGCTACCTTGCTCCTGCCTACCTCTAGGCACGGAAGCACTAGCAAATGACGGTGCTGGCATAGATGAATGATCCTGATACTGAGGGCGACTCCCTTCCTGCGATCTAGTTTGACCCTGTCCGTGCTACTAGGACCTAGCTCTCTTATTCCTTCTCATTCTATCTCTCTCCTTAATCTTGTCTGCCTTAATCTGTTGGGCATGAGTCATCAGCCTAGAAAGATTCATCTCACTATTCAACATAGCAGATCTACACTCCTTAACCATAAAATTAGACACTCCAGTCTCAAACTTACTCATACTAGCCCGATTATTAGTCGCTAAGTCAGGAGCATACTTGGCCAACTGGTTGAACTTTAGACAGTACTCCCTAACAGTCATAGAGCCCTATCGCAAGTTCATAAACTCTTCCACCTTTGCCTTCCTCATCTGCAAAGGGAAAAACTTATCCAGGAATGCATCCTGGAACACTTGCCAATTTGTATGGACAGCTCCCTTACCTCTACCTTTCCTCCAAGCGACAACCTCGTCATAAGTAAGGTCTTTCAACCTATTCGCAGCCAACTCCACACTATGTTCCTCAGATATATGCATCACCTGAGTAATATTTTGCACCTCCTCTAAAAACAACCGTGGACCCTCATCAGACTTGGACCTGTAGAATTTCGATGGATTCATCCAGATAAAGTCACGGATCCTGGCAGCAGCTGAATCACCCTTTGCTGCTGTGGATCCGGGGCCGGGTTGGCCTGAACATTTACAGTAACAGCTTGGGCCAGTGTCTAAAAGGCTTCTCGAAATTCAGCATGAGACACGTTTTTATTTAATGGGTCAGTGGGTTGAGGTTGCTGACCATCTTATTTCTTCTCGTTCAACGTGGAGGAATATTTCTGAAAGAGAAGAGCACAAATCAATAGTAGAGAGAGACACTTTAAGAATGATAGACTTTTGAAAGAAAGAATCATACTTTTTCCTAAAATATCTTGTAGCCTCTTGCTCATAGATTTGGCGCACTACACAACGATGATCGAGACTCTACTTAACGCGGTTTGTCAAACTTCCTAGGACACCTTAAAACCTTAGTCTTTGATACCAAGTTTGTAACGCCCCAAAAATGGATCCCGAAGTATCACACGGTGCTTGATGCTATGAGTAGCCCCAAGCTAACCCTTTCAGCCATTTTCATTTAGTTCAACACGAATAATGGGGTTTTGATAAATAACCTTCAAATATCAACAGAGTAATCATCATCCCAGAATAAAAGAATTTTAGAAAGATAACAAAATATGACTTATTAGTCAACTCCCAACATCTATACTAGTCTAACAAGCCTTTAAGAAAATCAATAAAACCAGCGAGCCATTGAGACATGCCCCAACTGACTCATACTCAGTTATCTAATGTAAATAATTCTGTGAAACCAACATCAGACATCATATCCTCGAAACATGAGGACTCACCACGACAAATGATGTAGAACAGCGTGCCCAAAGAATCACTATCGAACCTGGAACTGAGCACCTAGACCTACATTCTGATAAAATGCAGCCCACATCCGAAGATGTAGGTCAGTACCATGGAAAGAAACCGAGTATATGGGGGTGTATCCAGTTTTATAAACATCATCATCATAAATATTTGTAAGAAATATGCAGGATGTATGAAAGACTCACATAGCCCGAAGAAAATCATCATAATCATGAGAGGATGAAATAAGTACAATAACACATGTGAGTCATCATATAATTTGTCAATCACTTTCAGATCATCAAGAATATCAATTCTCATAATGTAAATATCATTTAAATCTTTCGAAAGAATAACTTTCACAATTCCACTTTCAAATTACTTTACCATTCACCATAGACACAAGGAAACACACACACACTGGGAGATCCTATTACCGACATAAACCATGTGAGCTACATGGAGTCCAACGTACAACCCACATTGGGGAGAGCCATCTTATCCTTGCCATCGGAGTAGGACTATCGATATCAAATCCACACAAACTAGTGATCACTATATAAATCAGCCTCAGGTTCACTCCTACGAGGGCATATAGTTCTAGGGAAGTAAGGTCGCTTTATACCTCCTAATCGGTGATAAATACTTCTCCTGGACTTAGCTCAGATCATTTCAAACACAATCAACAACAAAATAATTTCAGTAATATATAAATATACATCGGGAGCCATCATGCTTCCCATCTATCAAAATCAAACACGTTATGCATTTCTTTCACACTCGAGTTCAAAACAACTCCATTAAGACCAAAAGGTCAAATCATTCAAAATATCTCAAATATTTAACATCAATGTGCTTATAACACACACTTTCTCAAAAAAATACAATTTCCCATGGGGATTCACGATCCAAATATCAAAATCATGATAAATATCATTCGAGATTCATGCTTTATATCTCCACACATGTAAATTTATCTTTTAAAATCATAAACATCAATTTCATAATAATCATCATAAGATATGGGTTCATGCTTCAAATTCGTAAAAATCAAATAAAAATCATGCCTTTGTAAAGAAAATTATTTTTGGGCACAAGAACGAAAGAGAGTTCTTGTTGAAAAACTCCACATATATTGAATGATGAACTTTAGATTGATACTCATTTTTGAGATGCTAATCGTGCCTTTGATTAATGGTTCTTGGAGTTCTTGAACTAAGAACTTGGAATCTTGAACAAATTTGCAAAATTAATGGTGAACTTTGGAGGTTCTTGAAGTTGGATGTAGGAGCTTAGGGTTTTCTTTTTGAGGAATTTGATGAAATATAACATATAATGCTTCTAATAGGCTTTAATATAGGGTTTGGATAGATTTTGGGTGAGGGGGGGTGACCAAAACTCCCCTAAAAATCAAATAATTCTCGAATCTATCCTTTGGTGGACTATTTTGATAGTCTGAAGTAGATCAACCATAACATTTTACTCTGATATCTAAATTGGATGAAACAAATTTCATTAGAAAGAGGACTCTCATATCTTTCCGTTGATATATAGTATCTCACCAAGATCATTGTGTATGAGAAGTTATGATCATTTGAAGTTGACCCAAAAATTCACTTTTGATAGGTTGAAGTAGATTGACCATAACTTTTTGCTCCGATAGACAAATTGGATGAAACCAATTTCATTGGAAAGAGGGCTCGCAGAGATTTCCATTGTTATATAGTAGATCACCCAGATCATTATGTACAAGGAGTTATGATCATTTAAAGTTGGAGCAAAAATACGCCAGGCCTCAATACTTTTTCCCGCACGTTTTACTGTTCACTACTATTCACAGTTCGATCGGAATGCTCATAACTCGTCGCTCGAGCGTCCGTTTTTGATGATCCACATATCGTTGGAAAGATTATTCGATACTCTATGCATTGGTGGGTCATAATATAAGACATTCCATACGGAAAATTTATAATTCATTCTAGAAGATAGAACCCAACACGTTTACGCACAAAATTTCAATGAAAAATTTCCCGGGGTATTACAGTTGATCACTTCCCATTTCCATTCAAGCAATTCAATTTCCTGATACAACCCTCCGGACCTCATGTGCTCAAACTTCACTTGTTGACACACCAAACATTTGGCCACAAAATCACCACATCCTTATTCATACCATTTCACCAATACATCTCCTTAAGATCATGATACATTTTTATCGAACAAAGATGAACAATGTAGCGTGATACATGTGCCTCGTCTAATTCTCTTTCTCATAAGCCATCGGCGTCAGGAATACATAACCTCCCTTGGTACCACAAGATACCATCACTACTGATATCAAATACCATTACCTTTTGCCCACCAACAACATCCTTGATTTTTATGAAGATAGGATCTAGCATTTGTTTCTCCTTGATCTCTGCACCAAGAGATGATCAAACCACTTCCTTTACCAACACACACCATTCTCAGGGTCTAAAAGGCAAACTCCAAGATTAGCCAAGCAGTGAATATCCTTCACCAACTCCCACCTCTCCTTATCCACATGAGCTAAACTCCCTATGGATAACTTGCTAAGAGCATCAGAACAACATTAGCCTTACCTGGATTGTAGTGAAGACTCGTGTCATAGTCCTTGAGAAGCTTAAGCATTCTCCTTTGCCTAAGCTTAAGCTATTTCTTAGTGAACACATATCGTAGACTCTTATGATTTGTAAAGATGTCCACTTGCACTCCATACAAATAGTGCCACCAAATTTTCAAAGATAATACCACCGCTAAAAGCTCTAAATCATGAGTAGGATAGTTGCTCTCCTACACCTTCAACTGCCTAAAAGCGTAGGCAATCACCTTACTATGCTGCATCAAAACACAACCAAGTCCAACCCAGAATGCATCATAGTAAACCACTAACTCCTTAATGCCTTCAAGCAAGGTCAAAACTGGAGCCGAAGTTAGCTAATCCTTCAGCTTCTCGAAACTACCCTCACAAACATCTGACCAAGAGAACTTTACCTTCTTTTGAGTCAATTTAGTCAATAGGGTAGCTATGGTCAAGAAACTTTCCACAAACCTCCTATAGTACCCCACCAAACCTACGAAGCTCTGAATGTCTATTGGAGTCATGGGTCTAGGCCACTTTTTAACCACCACAATCTTTTGTGGATCTACCATGATCCCCTCATTAGAAATAATATGACCCAGAAAAGTGATAGCGTTCAACCAGAATTCACATTTTGAGAATTTGCCATACAACTGTTGCTCTTTGAAGGTTTGCAACACCACACAAAGGTAATTGTCATGATATACCTCACTCTTAGAGTACACCAAAATATCATTAATAAATAATGACAAACAGATCTAGAAACTTATGGAATACCTTATTCATCAAATCCATGAATGTCGTTGGTGCATTAGTCAAACCAAATGACAACTCAAATTTCCTATATCGGGTACAGAATACCGTCTTAGAGATATCCACTTCCATAATCTTAAGCTTATAATACCCATACCGAAAGGCAAAGAAGGACCTTCTGAGTTAGAGTGTTTAACTCAGACTAGATGATAGAGACACCTTTTGGAGATTAATCTCTAAGCTCTAAGATATGATATAAACATTTCCTTAGGAGCTAGGGAACCACCCTCCCACTCATTAATCGACTCACTAAGAAACCTAAAGATGGCCTTATGGGTCCGATAATTTAAGGATGCGTACCAAAAATACAATCAATCTATCCCCAGGATGACATCAAAATCCACCATATCTAATTTAAACAAATCCACCAAAGTCTTCTTACAACAACAGATACCATACACTCCCTATAGACTATTTTAGCAACCACAGATTCACCTACCGAGGTAGAAACAGAAAAAGGATCCAAAATAACCTTGAGATAAAAACCAAAATACACAGCCACAAATAGGGTCACATAAGAGAGACTGGACCCTAGATCAACTAAATAATACAGTTACTAGAAAAGGGTTGTAACAACCAGTCACGACATCAACCGATGCCTCAGACTCCTGTCAGAATACAAGAGCATATAACCTATTCCAGCCTATGCTGGTACCAGAAGCAGAAATAGATGCAAAAATAGCACCGCTGGGTGCAGGAGTAGATGGAGAGGCAACGATAACCTTGTCCGCTCCCAAAGAAACATTATCAACTCATCCAGAAAACTCTGAAGATCCTTCTCAACCCTAACACAAGTAATGGTTGGAGGATTCAACCTTATAAATTAGCCAACCCATATGGCCTTGAAAGATGCAATACCAGATACACCATGCTCAGACTGAGAAGCTACTAACTGAGAAATCATATGGATCGACTAACAAAACTCCATATTCATCATGTCTGCTTGGGGAGCCTGAGGAAGAATACAAAGAGCTGGTGGAACTATAAAAATATCAGGAACAGAATACCTATACCAAGCATAGATTCTATGATTATAGTGTGCCCCATCAACATCATCTCCAATTAGGACATAGGAGTTTTCGTGCGCATTATATCATCAAGGCATGATCTGAAAGGTGAATAAATAGGTTTTAGAGAAAATTCCAGGACTTAGACTCTAAGCTTGAGAATAGAATACCAAGAAAGAGAAATAATCCTAAATGCTTTGTATTCTTTCTCTTATGAGTGTGGTGCATTACACATCCTTAAAAGAAACTCTACTCGACACGGCTTTGTGGACTCTTAATTGACCATGAATCTAAAGATCTGATAGGTACTTGACACGACCTAAAATGGGGCCTTATTGTAATAGGCATCCCAAATCCACCCAGGACCAAGGACCACCCCCATTACCTAACCCAACCTCCAAACACGTACCCTAAGTTGAATGAATTCCAACTATATAACAAGATAGTGTTTTTTAAAATTCTCGAATCTGGGATGGGTCCATAGCCGTGACCAACCCAAGCAAGTCTAACCATCTGATACCCAACCAATACTCATACCAAACTTAAAAAAATAACCAAATATGAGTCCATAACATAATAGGATGGAATAATCATAAATATAGTCAAATGGTATCAGCTCCAATTCCAATGCTAATACTAAGGCTGACACCACTGTAGGGACCATCCATACCAACCTATAGTAGTTCCACAAAGCTTTTAACTAAAATTAAAACAATATCTTTTTGGGACATGCCCCCAACCATAGCCAAAACCAATGTCTATGAAATAACCAAAGTATATAAAAACGTCCATGACATAAAATGGATCCTTCTAGAATATGAAAGCTCACCACTTTAATCCAACTGAGTTAATCTCGAATCCTATCACTAAGAAGGAGAAGTAAAATGGTTAGTTCGTAGATCACATGGGGATACAAGAATGGTCGATTCCTATATTGTGTGGGCATACATCCTTTTAAAGATAGGTTGTGGGGGAACTCTAGCATGCACTAATTATAAGGATAAAATAATGCCGACCTTTAAAACCAAGTAAACAAACATGTGCAATACAACCATAGATACATATACAAACTATGTTAAGAAAGAAAACTAAGTTTAACATACCTTTAAAACCATTAACTTGGGTATGTGTAGTTTAACCATCCTAGAACTACCCACGAGCTATATGGGTCTAGTGTAACTCTCTAAACGGGCCTCGATGCCTATGGCCATATGAACTAGAGATACCATAGAAGTAAGAGATTCCCGAGTACCCTTCGCTCTCTATGATACATATGTACAAGTGTACTTAGGGGATTTTTGTGTACCCCATAAGTATCATATATGGTCGCCATGACCAATCCTCATGTCGGTAAATATGAGTTTGTAGTGTCCGTCCATTGGAATTACACCTTCATGGTTAGCTATCACGCCTATAATTATTGCCTAATTAAAACTATTTCCATACAACTAAACCACAATTCAATTGATTATTAACCAAGGCTATAAGTAGTGATATCATCATCCCAACTATAGCTTGCAAACAATGTCCTTAGCCACCTTTTTTAACAAGAAGGGATTCCCATGTGCCCATAGATTACATTGTTAAGATGACTTGAGGATTCCCATATACCCTACAAGTAGTTCATCATTAAGCTTGCTTGGGGGATTCCCTGGTAACCCATAAGGAAATTCAATTAATGGAACCATGACCACCAAGACCCTACCATTTAACCATTCCAAACCATTTAAACCAATTATACCATTTACGGTTCTATTACCAAGTTATACCATACAGTACTTCTATTAAAAGTCCAACAATGTAGTAAAAGCATTCTCTTGGGCATTTTATCAAACCTATTAGGGCATAGTGTTTCTAAATAAAAACCAAGTACAAATTAACTATTCCCATGTAACCAAATGTCCAAACCACCATTAAAATATGTAAATCCATAATTAAAACATGGGAAATCCATAACCAAGCATTTATAACTAAAAACCCCCAACATATATTTGATAACACAAATCCATACAATAATTATGCCATGAAAACAATTCATAAAACATGGCTTTAGTTAGAACTAACAATAAGGGAGAAGTACATACCTTGGATTAAGAATATGACGGAGAGAAATCACCCTTGTAAGTCCTAATTGACCACCTACTAGATAGAATAGAATCACCTAGACTAAACTTAGGGCAACATATAATTGACACCTTACCATTCATACCCTAACATATGCCTTGTATATTCTAACTATACCTTGGATAGAAACCAACCAACCCATACTGATCCATATACAACCAAGACCAACCTAGTTGTACCTTATCATATGAGAAGTACCTTAAGTCATATGATGTCCAAAAGCTAAAAACTAAGAAATTTTCTAAGGTTCAAAACCCAGGCTATTTCACTCGGTCTCGTAATTAGTTTGATTCAATTTGGATCATTGTGGATAGGATGACTAAGCCTACTTACTTTTTACCAGTGAAAACAACTTATTTAGCTGAGGATTATGCCAAGTTATTTCTTTTTAGATATTGAAAAGTTGTATGGTGCTCTAATTTCTATTATTTTAGATCATGGTACTCAGTTCTAATCTTACTATAGGTGATTGTTTCTGTAAGGTTTGGAACTAAGGTGAGCCTTAGTACTGTATTTTACCTATAGACGAATAAACAAGCGGAATGGATAGTTCGGGTCTTGGAAGATATGCTTTAGGATTGCGTGATTGACTATGGTGGTAGTTGGGCTGATCAGTTGCCTCTCATAGAGTTGTATATAATAATAGTTATCATTCTAGCATTTGTATGGCTTCTTTTAAGGCATTATGTGGTATGAGGTATATTTTCTTATTGGGTGGTATGAAGTTAGTGAAAATGAGTTGTTTGGTCCTGACTTAGTTTACCAAGCCAAGAAGAAAGTGAAGGTGATTCGGGATAGTCTTAAGAATGCACAAAGTCATCAAAAGTCCTATGTTGTTATGAGGCGTAGAGGGTTAGAGTTTGAGGTTGGTAATTTGGTGTTCTTAAAAGTGTCTCCCATAAAGGGGATGATGCAATTTGGTAAGAAGGAAAGTTAAATTCTCATTATGTTGGTTAGTACTTGGTTTTAAAAAAGGTTAGTAGTGTTGTATGGAGTTAAAGTTTCCTTCTAGATTGAGCTGTATTTATCTGGTGTTTCATGTCTCGATGTTCAGAAGGTGCGAGGGTGATTTCCTTGCCATCTTTATTTTCTAACTTGGTTAAATATAAGAGTAGGGGTATGTGGAGTCCAATCATTCTTGTGTTTCCTTGACCCATTATTTAAGGATAAATGATTCAAGTGGGGGAGAATGTGACGCCCAGGATTTTTGGCCCTTGAAAAATTCTTGAGCTTTGGGCTCACTACGTTGGTCACAACTCGTGGTGACAAGTCATGAGATGTGGTTATGAGTCGTAGGACTTTGGTCATTACCAAATCAAAAACTTAATTGCAAAGTTCTGCTCTTAGTTCGAGTAACTCACTATAAGCTATGAGGATATGTTACGAGTCATAGGTTCAAATCATAGGATGACCAGTGTTCAATTAATTTGGGTTCTATGTATCTAATGACTAGACCTTACAAGTCGTAAGATGAAACACCCTGGGTTTTGACCCTTTGAAAAATTCTTGGTTTTTAGCTTTTGGACATCATACGACTAAGGGTACTTCTCATATGATGGGGTATAGTTTGGTTGGTCTTGGTCGTATAATGACCAGCGTAGGTTTGTTTGTTTCTTCCCAAGGTACTATTGGAACATACAAGTTGTATGTTAGGGTACCAATCATATGGTGTCAATCGTATATTGCTCTAAGTTAAGCCTAGGTGATTTTATTTTGCCTAGGGTACAATTTAAGGGTACTAATTGTATGGTTGGGTATGATTTGTCTTGGGTGGTCGTATGTTGGACAGTGTTGGGGTCCAAGGGGAGGCCTAGGGTTCCAGTCCAGGGTACCACCCATACCCTAGGGTATAATTGGTATGGGGTGGTCATACCATCCTGCGGGATTTTTAAGAAGTTTAAGTTGGGGGTAATCTTGATATTTTCCCTCTTAACCTCTTAAGTCCCCATGACTTATAACACTTTTGGGGCATCATTTAACCTATTTTCAATCACTCAAACTCTCTTAAACACTCTCAAATTCTCTCAAGTCTCTTGAGTTAAGGAAGTCTAGGGTTTCAATAATAGGAACAAATTGGGACTTCTATGGGTGATATCTCTCCATTATCTTCTTAGTCTAAGGAATATTACTCTTTCCTCATATTTAGCTACAACTATAGGCATGTTTTATGAAATTTTTTCATAACATAAATGTTGTATGGTTTTGGGTTTTCAATTATAAGTTGGGAATTTTAGTTATAATGGTTAGTTATGGTTTTTCCATGGCTTTTACTTATGGTTTTCATGTTATTATGTGGTTTGAGCATTTGGTTATATGTAAGGGTTAATTGGTATATGATTTTGGATTTGGAAACACTATGCCCCTAATATGTTTGATAAAATGCTTATGAGAATGTTTTAAATTTTTAAACTTTTATTAAACTATGCATGGGATAACTTGGTAATTGAACCCTAAATAGTATCAACGGTCTAAATAGTTTGGAATAGCTAATTAGTAAAGTCTTAGTGGTTAATTAAATATCCTTGAGGGGTACAACGAAAACCCCCAAGCAAATATAATAATGAAACTACTTGTGGGGTATAAGGGAATTCTCCAAGTTAACTTAATGATATAATCTATGGGTACATGGGAATCCCTAATCTTTAAAAGGTTGGCTAAGGACATTGCTTGCAAGCTATAGTTGGTATGATGATACCACTACTTATAGCCTTGGTTAATAGTAAATGGAATAGGGGTTTGGTTGTGTGGTAACGGTTTTAATTGGGCAATAATAAAAGGGTGTGATAGATAACTGTAAAGGTGTGAGTCCAATGGACGGATGTTGGAAACTCATGTTTCCCAACATGCGGGTTGGTATGGATACCATATATGATACTTACGAGGTGCACGGGAATCCCTTAAGTACACTTGTACATAAGTATCATAGAGAGAAAGGGTACTTTATAATTCCCTATTCCTATGGTATCTTCGGTTGATGTGGCTACCCACATCGGGGCTCATTCGGGGGGTTACACTGGACCCATATAGCCTAGGAGTGGTTCTAGGATAGTTAAGCTACACATACCCAGGTTAATGGTTTTAAAGGTATACTAAACCTGATTTCTTTCCTAGCATAGTTATGTATATGTATATATGGTTGTGAATACATATGGTTGGTTTACTTGATTTTAAAGTTTGGCATTATTTTATCCTTATCCTGAGTGTATTCTAGCGTTCACCCACTAACCTATCTTTCACTGGCTACATCTCTATGCAATGCAAGAACTATAATAAATGCTATCTTATTATACATTTAGAATTCATATAACTCAGGGTATACATATTTGGAGGTTGGGTTGGGTAACGGGGGTGGTCTCCAACCTAGCTAAACTTGGGATGCCCATTACGATAAGGCCCCAGTTTGGGTTGTGTCAAGTTGGTATCAGAGCTTTAGGTTCATGGTCAATTAGGAGTCCATAAAACCATGTCGAGTAGAGTCTCTTTTAAGAGTGTGTAGGATGCCACTCTCATAAAAGAGAGGCTATAAGGCATTTAGGAAATATTTCTTTTTTTTGTGTTCTATCTTCAAGGTTAGAGACTAAAGTCTTGGAATCTCCTGTAATTCTAATTGTTCACTTTTTAGATCATGCCTCGATGATCTGAAGTGCATAGAAACTTTTCTGTCCTAACAGGGGACAATGTTGATGGGGCACTCTCAACTCAGGGGATCCATACTCGATCTAGGGGTCCAGTCCCTTATTTTTCTGGAATTCTATTGGTTCCTTCTAGTCGTCCTTAAGAAGATGTGATGAATGAAAAGTTTTGTCAGTTCATCTATAGTATTACTCAGTTGGTATCTTCTTAGGCTGAGCATGGTACATATGGTATTGCATCTTCGAAGGACACAATGGTTGGCCATTTCATGAGATTGAATCCTTCATCTTTTATTAGTGTAGGTTGAGGAAGATTCTCAAGGTTTTCTGGATGAAATGGAAAAGATCTTCAGGGTCATACAGGCCACAAATGTGGAAGTGGTGAATTTTGCTGCCTATCAGCTAAAGGATATTGCGTACCAATGGCACGAGGAATGGATCGAGCAAGGGGTGAGGTTGATGAGTCTTCTTTATGGGAGACTTTCTCTAATGTATTTTTGGACCACTTCTTTCATTAGGAGTTGAGGGAAGCAGAGGCAAAGGAATTTGTTAATCTGAAATAGGGGAAGATGTCAGTCAAAGAGTATGCCTTAAAGTTTAACTAGTTGTCTAAGTATGCTCTGAAATTAATGTCTGATATGAGAGACAAGATAAGAAAGTTCTCTTTAGGACTATCTCGTGAGTCGATCCTTGAAATTAGGACTGCATTATTGATCAAGAACATGGATATCTCTAGGTTAGTAGTTCATATGCAATAGGTAGAAGAGGAAAAGAGAAATATGCTGAGGTAAGGGAAAGGCAGGGTAAGAAGTTAGGTTCTTTGAGCAGGGTGGACAACAGAATAGTGGTCGAGATAGTGGTAAGTGTCCAAAAAAGAAGTAAGGGAGTTCTATTTCTTTCTCCACAATTAGTGCTCCTTACCTGAAGCAGTCGAGTGATAGGCGTCAGCAAGATGGTGATAACTTTAGGCACAGGGTGCCCAATCTTAGACTAGTGGGTCTCAATCAGCCTCATCATGTCCTCCTTGTAGGTTCTATGTCGGTTACATTATATTTTCTATGATGAGGGGAGGGACAGGTGCTTCAAATATGGTCATCCAGGATATATATTTAGAAATTATCCAGTTGGAAAGGTTTGTTTGGGAGCGAACAAGGTTTTGGTTGCCTCTTCATCTTCTCCTTCACCCACGAATGCTACTTTTACATCTATTTCTTCTTTTGGTACCAGCAAGGTTGGAATAGGTTATATGATCTGGCATCCCGATGAGAATCTGAGGCATCTTTTTATGTCGTGACTAGTATGTTACAACTCTTTTCATATGACGTGTATTGTTTAGTTAATCCAGGGTCCACTCTCTCTTATGTGACCCTATTTATGGCTGTGTTTTTTGGTTTTAACCTTGAGGTTATTTTAAATCCCTTTTCTATTTCTACCCAGTAGGTAACTTTGTGTTGCTAAAAGAGTCTATAGGGGGGTGTGGTATCTTTTGGTAGTAAGGAGACTTTAGAGGATTTTTTTGAATTAGATATGGTGTATTTTGATGTCATTCTGGGGATGGATTGCTTACACTCGTGCTACGCGTCCTTAGATTGTCGGATATGTAACGTTGTCTTTAAGTTCCCTGGTGAATTAGTTATTAAATGGGGGTGGTTCCCAATCTTTTAAGGGGAAGTATATATAATATCTTAGAGCTCGGATATTAATCTCAAAAGGGTGTCTCTATTATTTGGTCTGGGTTAAAGACTTTAACTTAGAAGGTCCTTCTTTGCATTCGATTTCGATGGTGAATGAGTTTCCTGAGGTCTTTCTAGATAATCTTCCTGGTATTCCTCTAGATAGGGAGCAAAAACTAGCCTCAGCTACTGCGGTGATGCTCTGCTAACCACGATCATAGTAGTCAAGCAAAACCTGTCCACCCACGGTCGCGGAACTTAACAGCAATCACATAGCTGCGATTGCAGCCAAACCTGCGCGATCGCTGCTTAGCAAAAAAAGCCATCTCAAGGGTAAATCTGTAATTGCACAAAATGATCCCAATTTGAACAAAAAGACACAAACCATAGCCTCATGAATCATTTATTCCATCACATCCCTTCTTCCCCAATTTGCTAGGTTTTAGCTTAAGCTTTGTAGCCTCCATTTTTAGAGAAGAAAACGGTGTGTAAATTTTGGGTGAAGAATACATTGGAGACTTTCTAAGTGAAAGATTTGCTCACTTCCATTGTTTTTATTGTGGGAGCACCAAGTTTAAAGTAAAATTCGCTTAGATCTTTTACATTTTTTATTCAATAGAGATAATGCGTATATCTAGGCTTGTTTATCTTATGTGTAGCTAAATCTCCCTCTTGGGGTTATGTGTGAATAGGGGTTAAAGTGTGTGTGGGTTGTTATTGTTATCATCTATTTGGTAGTTCATGTTTATCGGTTCTATTATTACTATTCTATTTTGGTAAGGATGTGATGGGTGAAAGCTCTAAATAACCATATAGGTTTGATGAGTGAAAAATCCAAGATCTTGAAAGTTTAATGCCATCTTCGAAAAAAGGATTTTGGGTGAACTTTAGGAATCTATATCATCCTCGAAAAAGAGATATGTGGACCAAAGCAATGATAAACAATTATGTGTGTAGTTTGCTAAATTTTCACTATCTTAGACATAAGGGTGAATGTGAGGTTAACTATGCCATGGGTGTCATCCTAGAAATAGTGATGCCTTGATTGAGGTTGTGGTTGCTAATTGTTGAACACACCCATCAGGTATTTGAAAGAATCAGTGGGTGAACGTTTGGTGTTTTGTTGAAAGGCTAACATCAAAACCTATAACCAAGCCTATCCATATTTGAATATTGAAGTGATGTTGATAATTAGCTCCCACGTGTCACTCCCTTAGTAATGCATAATCCCAAGATCCATGTATAATTGTTAAAACTCTAATTATTTGTAGCCCCGAATTTATACTAGAAAATCCCCAAAAATAAACCTTAGTGTAGGAACTTACCTCCCCTATTTTATCTTTTTGTGCCATTTGTTTGAATTTAACTTTTACCTATCATTTTGAATTGATTTAATCTCCACTCACATTGTTCCTCGTGGATTCGACCCCGACTCTAAAGTTAGGTAAATATATTGACGATGACCGTCTTGCACTTAGTTAATATGTAAGTTGAGCGTTATCAAAAAATGGCGTCATTGCCAGGGAATAATTTGGTGTATTAAGTTATTTTGGAATTTTAACTACTTGCTTGAATTAAAGCTTATATATATGTGTTCGTGATTTTTCTTTGTAGGTAAATTTTATTTTATTTTTACTTTTCTTGATGGCATCTTCTAACAAATGTGGGTTGAATAGTTGGAAGTCATATCGTGAACCCCATGTTCGTATTATTATGGGACACACTTCAGGAGAGATTGTAAGTATACTCCCATGGGAGAGATTTCACCATCTCAATTCGATTGGGAGTATTGTTGCCCCATGTGTGGCCATCTACAAGGGCATTGGTATGAGTGTCCAAACACCCCTCCCTCTGTTATAATAACTGAATTGCTAGTTTTTCTTATGATTTTAATAGGTCATATGATGAGAAGATGGAAGAATAATACACCGAGTCCATTAGCTGTAACCCGAGGTTACTAGCCATCTTGGATCGGGTTGATACAATGGGGTAAAATATGGAATACATGTATAAGGAATAGACAAGTGTCAAAGAAGAGCTATTGGGAAAAGAAGGAAAGCTTGATACTATCATCACCTTGCCCGTGGCCCAAGAGGAGTTTTGTCAAGAAGATAAACCAAGCTATGATGATGAGCTTGGTATCAAAGATTCCTCAATGGCTTATCAACCATCCGATTCATACAAGGAAGAAGAGGCCCTAATAAAAGAAATGGTACTAGTGTCATGTGAAGATTCAATGCTAAATTCTTATGATGACTCTAGTTTATTTTAGGGTGAAGGTGCTTGGGAAGAAGCTATCCCAAAATTAAGTGTTGGACCTCGATCAACCCACTTCTCAACTTTATGTTTGGAGGATATGATAAGGACCCATCCCTCCAAACAAGAGTTAGATTGTGGGGAGACGAAATCCGACCATTCTATTTTGGAATTTGGCACTCAAAAGGAGCATATGGAGCCTCATTCATCAAAGGCCAAGGAACTCAATTTCCAAAATCCAAGGAGTGGCCTATTGATGTACACTCTTTTATCCAAAAAGCCTATCCACAAAATGGATGCAAAGTTAGGTAAAAGATTTTAGTCTTCAAAGTGGCGGGATCTAAGCTCACTCGTCGTTCCCTCACATCTTTTAAGTCTCATCTTGGAAAATCTTAATCTTCTACCCCTCTACCGCTCATTGCATTTTGAATGAAAGTTGGGGCAGAGATTCAAACCTTCTAAGTGGAGACATAAAAGAAAATAGCGGAGGCATCGTACCATGACATTAAACTAAGCGCTCGATGGGAGGCAACCCATCATGCCACAAAAAGTGGCATGTATTTTTTATTCATGCATGCTAGAATAAAGTTTTTCTTTGTTTTTAGTGCCTGCTAAATCCATAAAAAGTGATACTTGGAGATATTTTGATCGAATTTGCGAAAGAAACGTGTGAAAGTGGAAAGTCTGGACTAAGCATAAATATGCAGAAAACCCGATAGATAGGTCTCAGTTACCATGACTGCGATAACGTAGAGCTAGGACCGCGTAAGTCAGTTTAAAACCATCTAACTTACCTATTTTCCCCACGATTTTGCTTTAAATCTCTTTCAAAATTTCCTCAAAATTTGTCGATTTACCCTATATTTTTAAGTCCCAACTCATCCCGTGCATCATATAACCCATTAAGTTGTCTCATTTTTCTCATTTTTAATATCTATTTCATGCTCAGAACTTGTAGTATAGACAAAGGCCTGACATAGCATTTTCATTGCAAAATGCATGATTGTTAGTGATTAGTGATATGTTTAACTGTTATAAGTTGGTATACACCTTAAACCATTCAGATGTAAAGTGTATTTCATGTGTTTGATCGACCGCCCCTACGAATTCTATGCTTAAATTTTTTTAGTTCGAGGCCATGAACATGCACTCTAGGCTGGAATCCGCCATTGCTATTATTGCTATGCCTAACTTGATTGTAGAATTGGGGTTAAAAAAAAAATTCAAATACTGGGCAAAAACTACTACACCAAGCCTCGGGTATCATAATCACAGTCCAGATGATTGTGATTGTATCACCGTGGTTACGTCCATTGCTCTACGATCGCCACACTTAAAGGCAGGTTCTAGCATGCATCAAAATTTCTGTCACACATTAGCTACACCTGAAAACTTGTATAACAATACCACACGAGATTATATGTTTGATTTAGCATGTTTTATTCTTATGATACCAATGTTAGAAAAAGTTATATTGCTTACAGGTTCTCAGCCTCAACTATGGGAGATTTTGATGACACTCAATTCATGGTCGCCCAATGTAAGCACTCCTACTATGATGATTTCCACAGAAAAAAGCTACTCCCTAAAAAGGGTATAAACTTTGACAAGGTAGAGGAAATTTTCCCTGAATTCCATGCCAGGTTCACCGCTACTCGATGGATGTGTTTTGATCCTGAACCATGCTATGCCAATGAACATTGGGTGCATGATTTCTACTCAAACCTCAGGGTAGTTTCACTCACCAACCCAGTGATGAAAATTCAGGAAAAATAGGTGAACTTCATAGCGGCATATGTTAATATAGTATATAGGCTTCCTAATGCTAACATGAGAGAGTTTTGTGACAAAGAATATGAACTAGGAACTTGGATGGATAACATCTTATGCCCTGGAAAAGTAGTTCCCTGGGCCATCACCAAAAGAGATATCCTAATGAATGACTTCAAGGCTGAAGCAAGGTTGTGGTTGAACATCATCTGTAGCAGGGTTTCTCCTTCCAGTCATATGACTATTGTCATAGATGGCCGTGCTTAGATGGTGGCATGCCTTATGTCTGGCATCACTCTAAACATAGAAGAGCTTGTGGTTGCAGAATGGAGGTTCTTCCAAACCCAGGGAAGTACTTATCTTCTTTTTCTTTCTCATATTACTGAGCTTTGTAAAAGGAGAGGAGTACAAGAGTACACTACAGACATATGAGTGTGCCTTGGATCATTCATCTGTCCACTCAAATTTAGAGGCGAAGACGCCCCTAGTCAAAGTAAGAAGAGAAAGACAGACTTAGGTAAACCATCCCAAGAGGATACAGACTCTTGCAGGCCATCATCAGCTACCATTTTCGCTGATATATCAGTTGAGATATAGGGGATTAGAGAGTTGTTGTCTAGATTGCCCTACGGACTGGTAGAGTCATCCACTGCTCTCCATTCATACATAGCATAGTCAGATTATGATAAGTACATAGTGGAGCAGAAAAAGCAAAGTGCCATAGTAGCCAGTCTACAGAAAGCCTACTCGGATCTAGCTACTTCTCATAGGGACCACAATGAGTCACATGAGAAAATGGTGAGGAGAGAAAAGAAAAGAGACAAATTTTGTAGAAAGTTGTCGAAAGGGGTGAAAGGCATCTTCAAGGCGGACAAAACCAACCATCCATTTCCTCTACCTTAATTAGACAGTGAGAATGAGTCCCATATAGAGTGGTCAGCTAATGATGCAGGTGGTGGTAATGACGATTCAGTAAGAGTGGATAGCTCATGATGCAGATATAGGGAGCCTCTTTTTACTCTCACCCTCATTGCACATGTAGTGTAGACACTACATTCATCTAAGTTGGGGGTGTTGTCCTCAGATTTATATTGTTTGCTAATATGTTGTCGGTTATTTCTTTTGATGATGTTGGATACTATTTTTGTCTGGTTTTATGGATTATCGTGTTTTTCTCTAATTTTAGTTTTTTCTTAGTACTTCAAATTATATTGTGAATCTTAGCTTGCGTTTGAGTCCTGAGACATAAATGTAGGGGAATTTTGAGTACCCATAGTACAAATGTCAAGAATGCAAAGAAAGTCTGAATAGTTGTGGCATTGTATATTGTAAAAGTTGGGATCACTCTATACACTATTGACAAAGTTTGAGTAGCCATATGGTTAGATTGCCCACTTTTAGGCTAAGATGTGAGACTAAGGCTTGGATTGAAGCCATAGTTTAGCAATTTGTGCGTGATGCGACTGTAAATCAAGAAACCCTCTCCGTCTAAATTTTTGAAAAATCAAGGGCATGGACATGAGCAATGTGTAACAAAACTTATTCTCTTTTTGTGGCTTCATAGATTTTGACTTGTAGACAATAAATAGACACTCCATGATTGTTTCAACTGGGAGGGACATTTGTGCTCCCTTAATGAATTTTTCATTCCATGTGTGGTGAGAATATTGCATTCATCTCCTGTACACTTGTGTTATCTAGAACTTGCCCCATTAGTCTTTTAAAACTAATTTTGATGGTACTTTGTTGGAGAAATGATCTTAGGCCATCCTTGTGAGTTTGGAACCCACTCTAGCCTATAAAGCCTACCCGTGTATAATTATAATCCCTAGTACCCATTTTGAGCCTTTAGACCTTTCTTTGGCAAAATCATTACAAGCCGTGAACCTTTCTTTTTATCCCTCCTTTGAACCATACCCTCTTTGAACTTGAAAATACAACTTGAAGCTAATTGCCTAAGTTGGGGTGGTAAAAATCAATGGAAGTAAGTTTGTGAGCACGAAGTATTAGTAAAATGCCAAATGTGCCTAAGTATTGAAAACAAATGTTTAGAAAAAGGAAAGGACCCAATAAAAAAATGACTTACACAAAAATGCAAGAAAATGGTAGTAAAAAGGAAAGTGGTGAACAAGGAAGCAAAATATAGGCATGAAGAAAGAAAGAAAATAAAAAAGAGTGGCCCTTAGTCAAAAAAGAAGTTTTAAAAAGAGTAAAGTAGATGTTCAAGGTAGGGTGTAGCCATGTTGTTCCTAAATGATATCCTACCCTAACTCGAACCTACATTACAAGCTTAGAAAGTCCTTTTGAGATCTCCGACCATTTACTTTCTTTGTAGTGGTGATTGAAAATTAGGACAAGCCTATGGCATGACACTGGTTGCATTGAGTCTTCTTTTGTGAGGGGAGAATTTTGCACTTAAAGTTCCTTGTTACATATTTGGTAGCTTGGTGTATGGAAATTCTTTTTCTTGCAGGGATGGAATGTGAACAAGTTTAGGTGAGTGATATTTTTGTCACTTCCTGAGAAATGAGACAAATGGAGTATAGCTAAATTGTGGTCAAGAGGAAGCCACCTCTAGAGTATTAGCCTTTGTTTCTTGATTGGTCTTTAAAGTCTTATTCATTCTTTAAGTATTCCATTTTATAATGAGGGGTGTTGTGAAATTAATCTAGTACATGTGCAATGATCTATTTGTGGTTGCGATTCAAGTTGAAGTCGTTGTGGCCCTTAAGGCATAAAATTTAGGCTTAAATAATTGTGTTTCATAGTAAAAGGTAGTGTTCCTTGAGGATAAGCAAATGCTGTAAGTTGGGGGTGTTGATTTTACCACTCATTTGCACTTATTATTAATGTACATTACCTTATTTTAAATGAGTAAACAAGACATATTCGTGGTTAGATACACTCATATCCACTCTTAACAGGCATATGGTTGAGGAGATCAAAAGATGTAGATCAAAGCATAAAATGATCAGAATGGAGTAGGAAAGGTGTAGCTGAAGGCTTGGAGCAGAAACTGGCCTCAGGTACCGTGGTAGCAGTCTGCAAATCGTGATCAGGGCAGTCAAGCAAAAGTCATTGATGTGTGAGCAGATGCTAACACATTTGAGGCTTTTAACTGAGAATAATTTCAAACTCTTAAGTAAATTTTATCGTTTTTGATTGCTTTCTCTTTGATATTGCAGTAAAAGTTAAGATGCAAGAGAACCAGCAATAATAAAAGTAAAAGAGTTGATTTCTGAGCAAGTAGAGAGGGAAGTATAGCTGACGACTTGTCTGATAAGTCGTCAGCCTTGTTATAAGCTATCAGAGTTGCCGTCAGTCTTAGATAGAGAGTGAGATTTAGCTAGAAGAAGTGACGGCAACCTGTGATAGGCCGTCAGAGTTGTCATAAGCTATCAGGCTAGTAGTCAAGCTTAGGCAGTGCTTGAGGCTTAAAGTGAGAAGCAACAACAATTCTGATAAGTCATCACATATCTGATAAGTCGTCAGGCTTCATCGTCAGCTGAAGACAAAACATGTTCAAATGTGAAGAAGAGCTAAAGACATTCTTGATAAGGCATCAGATTTCTGATAAGCCATCACACATGTCATCGTCTGTCCGAGAAAATACTGTGATCTGTGATTTTGTTTTCATAATTAGGATGAAGTATTTAAATCATATGTTAGGGTTTTCTAATAAAAAGGGGCGAAACATCTTGAACTTATTAAAAAAGGCAAAGACACTTTTTTGGGGGGCTCAAAACTTAGAATTCAATTTTCAACTCTTTAATTTGGTTGTGGGAATTTTCTCTTGTACTTAGAAGAGAATCAACTTCAGACTTCATCGTTTGTAAGTTTAATTACTTTGAATGATTATTACAATTGTTACTATCTCTTTCTTTCTCATGTGGAACTAAAACCCACAACTAGGGTTGTGGGATCTATGATTATTCCCCCATAAATTTAATAGTTGGTTAGGGTTTGATTGATTTTGGGGACATCTTGATAATTCCTTTGTTATGATTATTATTTATTGGATGCAAATAATAAATGCCGCCTTATATTGATTTGCTCGAACTGAGAAATAAACTAAAGGTAGCGAATTATCAAGAAGGATTTAGGAAGGTTAAGCACTCATCTAATGATTAATGTTGTAACAAGATTGATCAACTTGAGATAAAATCAGTATGAATAGAATGATTTTCTAAGTTTGAGAGAATTAGGGAGTTCAACATCTAGGTAGGTTGAGAAACACTTAGATGGATTGTCGAAACTGATAATTTGGTGTTTCCCACAAGTCATGAGAACCCAATGCTACAGTTATTAGTTAATGGAGATTAATAATCATAGTGATCACAACCCTAGTTCCTCTCTATCACTGATTTGAACTATTGAAATTTTAGTTTAGAGAGTTGAAGCAAGTTAAAACTTTAACGTTTGTTTGATCATCAAAAATCACCCATTTTATATTTTTGTATCATTTGTTTGAATTCAACTGATATCTATAGTTTCAAATAATTTTAATCACCACTCACATTATTCCTCATGGATTCGACCCCGACTCCAAAGTTGGGTAAATATATTAACGACGACCACCTTGCACTAAATTGACTTTTAAGTTGAGTGTTATCAAAAATGGCGCCGTTGTCGGGGAACAATTTGGCATATTGAGTTGTTTTGGAATTTTAGCCTACTTGCTTGAATTCAAACTTGTAAATATTTGTTTTTACTTTTCTTTTACTTCTTGTGTTAGGTAGATTTTTATTTTAGTTTACTTATTACTATGGCATCGTGGAATGAACATGAGTGTGGTGGTTGGAAATCTTATCTTGATGATCCATGTCCATATTGTGATGGACCTCACTTTTGGCAAGATTATAGATATGCTCCCCGAAGAGAGATGTGTGCACCATCTCCATCCTACCGGGAGTATGATTGTTCTTTATATGGTGGTCAAGATTGACATTGGAGTGATTGCCCTAATGCCCCCTCCCCTTATTGTGCTAACCCAAATTGTAGTTCTTCTTATGAGTTTGATAGGTCTTATGGTCAAAAAAAGGAAGAACGAAGCACCGGTAAGAGTCGCATTGAAGCTATGTTTCAATGAATGTTGGATCTCCAAAAAAAATGCATGATATCATATATGATATGCATCAAGACATGAAGCCAATCATTCATGAGGAGATAAATATAGAGGTCAATCATTCAAAGCATTCTTATATATTATGTTTAGATGATATCTTGTCTGTGGAATCATTTAAAATAATAAAAGAGTGTGAAGATGAGGAGAAAGAACCCTATATTGATGTTAAGCATGATGATGAGCAACCCTCGGTGATTTCCCAATAAACCAAACCAACCAAAAGAGATGATGCCAAGATTGAGAAAATGGTGCTAGAGACAAAAGAAGAAACCAAGCCAATCTCTTATAAAGACTCTATCCCAATTCGAGGTGAAGAGGTCGAGAAGGATGCAACTCCAAAATTAGGGAGAAGACCTCACTCGAATCACTTTTCAACATTATGCTTGGTGATGTGATGAAAGTCGAAACACCCAAGCAAATGATGAATTTTGGAAATAAGAAGATAAATTCCTACATTTTGGAGTTTGTCATACCGTAAGGGTATAATACAACCCCAATCTTGAAGGCCAAGAAGCTTAAAGATCGATGTCCATTTAGTGGTTTTTTAAGATTATCATTGTTACCAAATGAGCCCACACGAAAGTTTGGTACAAAATTAGGCAAGTGGTTCAAGTCTTCGAAGTGGCATGATAGAACTTTCCTTATCATGCTCTCATATTTTCCCAACGCACCTAAAATATGTATAGATCAAAAGATGGGCCCACGATTCAAATCATCTAAGTGGAGGGATAAAGGATGAAGCACTTTTAAGGTATCTTGATGAATTCTGAGTAGTCAAGATAACCTAGTCGTGCCACGACATTAAATCAGGCGCTGCTTGGGAGGCAACCCAAGGTATTTTGTTATTTGTTTTCATATTATGTGATTGACATCAGATATTCTCACCCATAGTGCCACAAGTATGTTTTTAACTCTCTTGTTTTGGTTTGACACATTGGGGATATTGCATAATTTTAAGTTAAGGATGGGGCTACTTGTGGGTGTTGATGTCCTCTTGGGGTTTTTGTTGTTGTGCCTCTTTTTCCCAGAGTCTTGACTAGGAGATATACAAGTACCTTAGGTAGTTAAAATATTTTTGTTGATTTTTGAACACCGCTCTAAAGGTCTATTTTATAACTGTGTGATATGCATTGTGTGTGACCATTGTGCATCTTGTTATGGCATTAGTACTAGTGACACGATAACCATTGCTAAGCAATTGCATGAACCGAATGGGTAGTAGCTTGTGTTCTACCTTTGTGCCTATGTGTGTGAGATACTACCTAGTTCCCATTATGTGTTAAATTCAGAACTTGTCTGATTGGTCTTGTCTTGGTTGTAGGATAGCAGTTAGGAAAGGATTATAGGTCGTTGTTGATATTAGTCCACTTTTAGCCTCAATGACCTTCCATGTATGAATAATATCCCTTGATCCTGATTTTGAGCTTGAATTCCTATTCTTTTTATTATACCTATCACCTTTCTATTTGTATCACAATAAACCTGTTTTGGCCCTGGTCCTCCTTGGACATTATGCACTTTGACTTAGGCAAATAGCCTAAGTTGAGGGTGGTTATCATAGGGGTGCGAGATGTAAAGTGAGTATGAAGAAAAGTAAAAAAAATGCAAGGCTGGGTATGGTAGAAAAAAGATGAGAAAAGAAAAGTTGTGAAAAAAAAATGAATAAAAACTGCACCCACTTAAATGTGCTTTAATCAAGAAAGGGAGAAATAAGGTAAAGATTGATAAGTGAGATCCCAAAAATAGTGTAGTGTCAAGGAGGCTTAGTTACTTTAAATATCTTTGTGTATTATACCAGCCCCAATCCTAATTACTAGCTGAAGAAAAGTCCTATAGTGATCCTAACTTAACTGTCTGATAGTTTCGGTAATGAAAATAAGGGCAAGCTTATGGTATTTGGCATACATTAACTGGAACTTCTTTCTGAGAGTGAGTATCTCTTAACCGTCCCTGCATTGACATGCTTGATCTCACATATGAGTGAGGAGGGACCTCTTTATTGTAAGGGCACACTGGTTACATTTTTAGTTGCTAACTTGTTTGGATAGTGTAATCTTGGAACATGCATGGTTGTTGTTGCTAAATTGATGTCATATCTTGATTCCAGTGTATCGCATTTTTGTTCTTCAATAATATGCACAGTTGTTTTTAAAATTAATTGACCTTGGAGATGGTGAAGATGTTTTGAGATAAAATAGATGATTGACTGCCGAATGTGCTTTGTATCCTCTTAGTTATGTTTTAGTTGCTTGAGGACAAACAATTGTTTTAAGTTGAGGGCATTGATGTGTGAGAAGATGCTAACACATTTGAGGCTTTTAACTGAGAATAATTGCAAAGTATTAAGCAACTTTTGTCATTTTTTATTATTTTCTCTCTGATATTGCAGTATAAGTCAAGGCAAGAAAACCAGCAATAATGGAAGTAAAAGAGTTGATTTTTGAGCAAGTAGAGAAGGAAGTATAGCTGACGACTTGTCTGATAAGTCGTCAGCCTTGTGATAAGCTATCAGAGTTGCCATCAGCCTTAGACAGAGAATGAGATTCAGCTGGAAGAAGTAACGACAACCTGTGATAGGCCGTCAGAGTTGTGATAAGCCATTAGGCTAGTCATCAAGCTTAGGCAGTGCTTGAGGACTTGAAGTGAAGAAGTGACGACAATTCTAATAAGTCATCACATGTCTAATAAACCGTCAGGCTTCATCGTCAGCTAAAGATAGAACTTTTTCAAATGTGAAGAGGAGCTGACAACATTCTTAATAAGGCATCAGACTCCTGATAAGCCATCACACACGTCGTCATCTGTCTGAGAAAATAATGTGATTTGTGATTTTGTTTCCATAATTAGGATGAAGTATTTAAAGCATATGTGAGCGTTTCCAAATAAAAAGGGGCAGAACATCTTGAACTTATTCAAAAAAAAAAAGGCAAAGACACCTCTTTTTGGGGCTTAAAACTTAGAATTCAATTTTTAACTCTTTGATTTAGTTGTGGGAATTTTCTCTTGAACTTAGACGAGAATCAACTTCAAACTTCATCGTTTTTAAGTTTAATTACTTTGAATGATGATTACAATTGTTGCTATATATTTCTCTCCCATGTGGAACTAAAATCCACAACTAGGGTTGTGGGATCTATGATTATTCCTCCATGGATTTAATAGTTGGTTAGGGTTTGAGTGATTGTGGGGACATCTTGATAATTCATTTGTTATGATTGTTATTTATTGGTTGCAAACAATAAATCCCTCCTTATGTTGATTTGCTCGAACTGAAAAATAAATTAAAGGTAGAAAATTATCAACAAGGATTTGGGAAGGTTAAGCTCCCATCTAATGATTAATGTTGTAACAAGATTGATCAACTTGAGATAAAATTAGTATGAATAGAATGATTTCTTAAGTTTGAGAAAATTAGGGAGTTCAACATCTAGGTAGATTGAGAAACACTTAGATGGACTGTCGAAACTAATAATTTGGTGTTTCTCACAAGTCATGAGAACCCAATACTACAGTTATTATTTAATGGAGATTAATAATCATAGTGATCACAATCCTAGTTCCTCTCTATCACTGATTTGAATGAAATTTTAGTTTTGAGCTCTGATGCAAGTTAAAACTTTAACATTTGTTTAATCATCAAAAACCCCTATTTTATCTTTTCGTATCATTTATTTGAATTCAACTTATATCTATAGTTTCAAATTAGTTTAATCGCCACACACATTGTTCCTCGTGGATTCGATCCTGACTCTAAAGTTGAGTAAATATATATTGATGACCATCTTGCACTAAATTGACGTATAAGTTGAGCGTTATCAATCGTCCATCTACGGACGCCGAACTTAACAGCAGTCGTGTAGCGATGATTGCAGCTAGACCTGCGCGATCGCGGCTTAGTGAAAAAAGTCAGCCCAAGGGAAAATCTTTATTTGCACAAGCTAATCCCAATTTGAACAAAGAGACTCAAGCCCTAGCCTCGTGAATCTTTCATTCCATCACATCCCTTCTTCCCTAATTTTTTAGGTTTTAGCTTGAGACTTTGTAGCCTCCATTTTTGGAGAAGAAAACATTATGTAAATTTTGGGTGAAGAATACATTGGAGACTTTTTAAGTGGAAGATTTGTTGCTTCCATTGTTGATATTGTGGGAGTGCCAAGTTTGAAGTAGCATTCTCTTAGATCTTCTACAACTTTGATTCAATAGAGATTATGGGTATATCTTTGCTTGTTCATCTTATTTGTAACTAAATCTCCCTCTTAGGGTTATGTGTGAATAGGGGTTAAAGTGTGTGTGGGTTGTTATTGTTAGCATCTATTTGGTAGTTCATGTTTAAGGGTTCTATTATTACTATGCTATTTTGGAAAGGATTTGATGGGTAAAAGCTCCAAATACCCACATGTGTTTGATGAGTGAAAGCTTCAAGCTCTAGAAATTTCAATGCCATCTTAGAAAAAGGGGTTTTGGGTGAACTTTAGGAATCCTTATCATCCTCGAAAGAAGGATATGGAGATCAAAGCAATGATAGATAATTATGTGTGTAGTTTGCTAAATTTTCACTATTTTATACATAAAGGTGAATGTGAGGCTAACTATGCCATGGGTGTCATCCTAGAAATAGGGATGCCTTGATTGAGGTTGTGATTGCTAATTGTTGAACATACCCATTAGGTATTCGAAAGAATCAGTGTTTGGTGTTTTGTTGAAAGGTTAACATCAAAACCTATAACCAAGCCTACCTATATTTGAATTATTAAAGTGATGTTGATAATTAGCTCCCACATATCAATGTTAATAATTAGCTCCCACATATCACTCCCTTAGTAACGCATAATCCCAAGATCCGTTCATAATTGTTAAAACTCTAATTATTTGTAGCCCCGAATTTATACTATAAAATCCCCCAAAAAAACATTAGTGTAGGAATTCACCTCCCTTATTTTATCTTTTTGTACCATTTGTTTGAATTTAACTTATACCTATCATTTCGAATTGATTTAATCGCCACTCACATTATTCCTCGTGGATTCGACCCCGACTTCAAAATTGGGTAAATAGATTGACGACGACCGCCTTGCACTTAATTGACGTGTAAGTTGAGCGTTATCAAAAAATGACATCATTATCGGGGAACAATTTAGCGTATTAAGTTAGTTTGGAATTTTAACTACTTGCTTGAATTCAAGCTTGTATATATGTGTTTGTGATTTTTCTTTGTCGGTAGATTTTATTTTATTTTTACTTTTATTGATGGAATCTTCTAATAAATGTGAGTTGAATAGTTGGAAGTCATATCATGACGCCCCATGTTCGTGTTGTTACGGGCCACACTTTAGGAGACACTGTAAGTATGCTCTCAGGGGAGATATTTCACCACCTCAATCTGCCCTATTATGCTAACTGAATTGCTAGTTCTTCTTATGATTTTAATAGGTCATATGCTGAGAAGATGGAAGAAAGGTTACTAGCCATCTTTGATTGGGTAGATGCAACAGGGGAGAATATAGAATACATGTATAAGGAATGGAGGTGTAAAGGAAGAGCTATTGAGCAAAGAAGAAAAGTTTAAACTATCATCACCTTGTCCATGGACCAAGAGGAGTTTTATCAAGAAGATAAACCAAGCTATAATGATGAGCTTGGTAGTAAAGATTCCTCAATGGCTTATCAACCATCCGATTCATACGAGGAATAAGAGGCCCGAATAAAAGAAATGGTACTTGAGTAAAGAAAAGATTCAATAATGATTTTTTCGTATCTAAATCAAAAAACTGACAGATAAAATTTCTGTGAATCACCCCAATTTTTTTAGCACTAGTGTGTGTTTGTGTCTTTCGTTGGTTTTTAAAAATATGATATTAATAATGAAGAGTTGAATTTGTTCTTCCTATCATATCGTGAGGCAATTTTCAAATATACAATCTAAGATATTAATTTGCATGTATTAATATTTTGTTCATTTTTGGGAATGGCATTATTGAAAATGAAGAGAATGAAGAGTTAAAGTTGTTCTTCCTATCATATAATGAGGTAATTTCCAACGATACTATCTTAGATAAATCTATTAGGCGTAAACTTTTTATTTGACGAACATTTAAATTTGTTGTTAGAACAAAACTTTTCTTGTATATCATGTGTTTTCTGTTCTTTCGTTATAAATTTTATATTACTTCTTCTTCTTAAAAGCTTCTCATATATCACTTTTTAAATTTCAATAACCTCGTTCACGAAATGAGGTTAATCTTTTAATAGGTAAATATTCTAAAAAGGTTAATCAAATATAATTTGAATGAAAATTTAGATAATAATATATCTCGTATATAAAACGGAAATTTTTATAATTTCACAAGTACATTATAATCAAAAAAATAATTATCTATAAAATCTATTATTAATATATTTTTCATGACCGCACAAAGCGCGGCACGATTCCCTTGTCTATATATATGGAGAGGTTAATGGTGGAGGGGGCATGGATAGTAAGCCTATCCGATTAGATATTCATAGAATGTTTTTAACGAGTACATGTCACAAATCAAGCCATCCAAAGGCGACAATTATATGCTCTCTTTGATTATTAAGTTTTATTCGAAAGGTTTGTGATCTATATTCCTTCAACGATCATTTCATTTTATTTTTAAAATTTTGGTTTAAAAAAACTTTTTTATATGTATTTCGTCTTTTTGAAAATTAATGATTATACATACGGTTGGGCATATTTTAGTGCAAACTGAAAAAATCAAAAAACCAAACCGAAATCAAATTTTGATTTCGATTTTTCGGATTAATTTTGATTCAAATTATAGAAATTCGGTTAAATGGTTTGGTTTTTGAATTTTCAAAATAATAATTCGATTAAATCAAAAAATTAAAATAATATTTTATTATATTTAAATTATATACGAACCCAACCCAAATGTCATCCCAACAATAGGCCTATATCCAATAAGCCCAATACCCCTTATTATATATGGAAAAGGACAAAAATAACGCCTAAAACTAAAATAATTCCACAAAACTAGCACCCAAATTTAAAAACCCGAAAAATAGCATTCAATCATGGTGCCAATAGATAAAAAAAAAGTCAGCAGAAAGCGTACAGCTCCACTTCCTATGATATACCAAACATAAATATGCTATTATCTTTGACCCATTTTTTATTTTTATTTTTAAAACATTTCACACCTACGTCAATCATTTTTTCTTTTTATTACATGTACCTAACTATATGCAATTCAACTTTTCCTTTTGCAAAGCAAAAGTATGGATTTTGCATGCTAGTTACTTCTCATTTTTCCCTTTTTTTTTAATTTTCCTAGGTTTTTTTATGTTCTATTTAAAAAAAAAAATTGATGTTTCATTCTATTATAAAAAAATCACTGCTCTTTTGTGTTTTTTCAATATTTTTATATATTTTTTTGGCAGCTTTTTTATTTTTTTAAAATCTATTCCTTTTTTGAAATTAGCATAACCACAATTGTTATACTTTAAAACATGCATTATGTATATCTATGAAATGATGACATTGACTATCAAAAAAGCCCTGTGAAAGCTTTACTATAAGAAACTTTATTTGACCAAAACAAATACATAGAATTTTGAGGAGCAGATAATAAAACTCAAACTCAAAATGGAAAACCTAACTCCAACTTTCTTCAACAGTTCAACTGCAATTTCCTAAATCCAAAAATTAACCCCCATCATTATTGCAAGTCCAAAAGAAGAACTATAAATAAAACAAGTCAAACATCAAAAAGAAAATAGATATACACATTCTATATAATTTTTAACTACAATTATTATTTAGATACATATTTTATACGACTCTATATAGTGTCTACATGCATTTTTAAAATGTATCAATCTAGTATAAGAGAGTATCAATTGAATATATGGACACTGCAACTGTATCAATTTAGTATAAAAGTGTATTAATGTGGTATAAAAGAGTATCAATTGGGTATAGGGACTGCATGTGCTTACATAGAATATCTTTTCTCTTTTTCTAAAAAGTGTATCAATATAACATAAAAGTGTATCAATATGGTATAACAGTGTATCAATTGAGTATAGAGATTGTACCTGCCCAATTGGGCCAAATGGCTAAAAAAGGAGATTACTTAAGCCGACTGGCTACAGCATGTCCACCTTTTCAATTATGGGTCATTTTGTTTTAAAATGGTCATGCCATGTCCTTTTCCCTATTATATATTCCTTTTGTCACATTTTATGTGTCGTTATTTGATTGTACACGAAATTTAAGAAATAAATGATGACTTTGTAAGTTTACAAAATTATCACTAGGTCACTTTAATATTTACTTTTTAGTAGTCTTTTCTAATTTAGTGGGAACCAATAAGGATAAAATGGGGATGTTATTATTAAATAATTGTCAAATAAGGAAAGATAACATTTTTTTATGGATAAAAAAAAAATAGCGACAAAATGAAACGGGGGAGTATGTTTTTATTGATATTTTTATTAGTAGAAGATTAATTGTGTATCGTTAGTTCAGAAATTATCTAATTAAATTATCCTGATAAGACATTAGAACACACGAATAGTAGAATAGAAACATGGTTCAGGTATCAGACTATGATTGTTTTAAATACTAATCATGTGATGACATATATATTCACATAAAATTGAATTCAAATAATATTACATAGAAAATAAGAGAAAGGGCATATGTTTGAAGAAAAATAAATCACAAGTATTATTTAGAACCAAACTTTCAAAGCCACACGTTGAAGAACTTCGTAAATTAGTATAAATTATTTTCCGTTTCTTTAAAAGTGTGGGTTTCTAAATTGATATTTTATTGTTATTTGTTAGTGTTATATTATATACGAGAGTTGTTTTTACTTCTTCTTTTTTTTTTTGTATTGCGAAACTTTTTTTTTATTATTATTATTTTCATTAAATTAACTATATTTGGTCTGCGCGAAGTGCGGGTACGTTAATTAGTGTATAATACTAAAGGAGAACTGTAGAAGAGGTAATGTGGCAGTCTTCTAAAGCAAAAAAAAAAAGGGGGGGTGGGGGGCGGCAAAATTTACAAATACTATATACTTAAGACCCTAATTATTAGTTTCATAGCAACACTTTCATAATTACTTAGTGTAGCAACTTGTATTTTGTATTTTTAAAAACTGTTGCTATAAAAATACATATACAACTAATTTTACTGCCCTTAATTAACTGAAAGTGGTTGAGCTAAATATGGTATAATTACCCATTAATTAAATGTATAGATTCTTTTTCCATTAAAAACTCTTAAATCACGTAATTTTCATTATATGTTAACAACAGTAAACAAAATTCAAATTTCATTTTTTCCATTAATGTGTTCATCCAAATAAAAAAATAGCAAATTCGTCTGAAATTTCTTCAAATTCAACATCAGTTTCGACTGAAATTTTTGTTGTTAAATAAAATTCGACTGAAATTTCTTCGAATTCAACATTAGTTTCAAAACGAAGCGTTAATTTCGTTGAATCAAATTCAATTGTAGTATCTTCAGTTCAATTTGTTCGAATTCAGTAATCAGTTAAAAATTCAACCATTACTGTTATTGAAGGTACTTATTATTATTGTTTTTTGGTTCGAATTTTTTTCAACCATTACTGATGCTCCGTTCTATTTTTTGTTGTCGTCGTTAATTTATTTTTGAAAAATTTGTAAAAAAATTTCATGTTACTAGCGATGCAGCAGTAAATTCAACAAATAGAATAAATAAGTTCGAAAATTCAACAATCTGTTGCAAATTTCATCTTACTTGTTGTTTCTTGTATTAAAACTTCAGAATTCAACTATTATTTTAGGGATCGGAAATTAAGAGTATAACTGTATATATGATAAGATCTTTTATATCTTTTTTACTTGTGTTCGATTCAGTAGTTTCTGTATTTAGTTGATCAAATACTGTGCCATTGTATTTACCTGAAAAAATTTAATTTGATTCTAAGTTTTGTGTAACAAAAATTTTCTAAATGTATTTTTTAGTGTAGTTGTTCGGTCATATCGAGTGATTGAACAACAAACAGCTAAAATTCAGTTTGTTTGAGCTGATGAAATTCTGTTTTTATTTTTTTTTTTAAGTTTTGCTTGGTGGAATTTGAGAGTACAACTTTATAATTGAAAATTACTTTTATATATGGTTTGGTTGTATTCGATTCTGGAAGTTTTGAATTTGATTGTAGGTAACCTACAACATAAATTTTGTGAAAATTTATTATCGCTGAAAACTTTTGATGTGCTTGTATTTTACTTTAAACAAATATTGTGTAAATGTATTTATTTAATTTTTGATGTTGGTTGTGTAACTTTGTTTGCGATTTAAGCTGAAAATTGTATGTTGTAACAGTTAACATCTGACAAAATATGTATATTTACGTATTTCTGGTTAAATCAATTAGAAATGGGAAGCATACCAGTTCTTGTGAAGCACTCTTGTAGGTGAACGTATGAAAAAAACTACGAAGATTACGTCACTGATGTTATACCGTTGAGCACAACATCATCATTCATTGAGCTACATGATGTTTTGGCATCTCACTTAAATGTGGACTTAACCAACAAACGTATTTTAGTGGAATATCAAATTGTTGATAATATAGGAAAAATACAAATACATAATAATATGGGTTTAAAGGTTTTTATGTTGCATAAAAAAGAGAGACGAGACGTAAATTGTATTCCTTTATATGTAAGAATTTTGGAGAAAGTTGTAGGGAGCAGCTTTGCAAGTTCATCCGTGTGTGTTGCTGAAAGAAGAACCGTCTGTAACAATGTGCAAGCAGTATTAAGTGCAAATAACGAAGGAGCTTTGGTGGTTTCTGAAGATACTACATCATTAGATGTATTTGAGATGGATATAATTGAGATGATTATCTCAGACCCCATCACAAGCATATTGAAACAGACCAGGTTTACTTGACGAAAAATATTTTAAAGTCAATCTTGAAGGACTATACAATTAAGGAGAAATTTCAAACGCGAAGTGAAAGGACAAGCAAGAAATGGTACATATGTTCTATTTCATTTTGATCATGTTTAAAATGAGTTTGGATATATATATTTTGATAGTATTAAAAATATTGGATGTGGTTATACATTATTTTGCAAATCAAGGAACTGTAATTTTTTAATGCGTGTATCAGGTATGGGAGATTCTAGAATGTTTAGAATAAGAGAATTCATACCTCAACATACCTACCCGATGAAGGACAAGGTTTATCCAAAAGTACATGCTACTACTATGTTGATAGGTGGTATGGTTAAACAAAAATTCAAGAACCACAGAAGAAAATACAGTGCAACCGAAATCAAAAATGATATGAAGAAAGACTTTGGTATGGATTTGACATACACTGTATGTTAGAGGGCCAAGGAAAGAGCATTAGAAGAGTTGAGGGGTAAGCCGTCTGCATCCTACTTATATGTTTTGAACAATACATATACTGAGTCACATATTAGAATGAAGAAGACGGATGAGAATGAGCTCTTATATGTATTTGTAGCTCTCCATGCATTCATTCAAGGATTCGATCATTGTAGACCTGTCGTAGTTGTTGATGGTAGTCATCTAAGATGAATGTATACTGGGATATTTGTAACTGCATGTACGATTGATGGAGCAGGTTAATATAATTTTATATCTATTTTATATTTACGTTGTAGAACTGGTTGCATGTTTATATGTATTTTCTGCATATCAAGTGAAAATACAAATGTCTAGTTGATATATTTATTTCTGTTTAAAAATATATATATTTGCAAAGTTTCATGGATGAAATATGTACGTTTACTTGATAATGTATAAATGTGATGTGCATTTTACATGTTAGTACATGTAATTAATGTTATTTCTTTGGTATGCTCCAGATGTATTTTTGAAATGTTTAATGTTAACACTGCATATGCATTTTTAAGATAAATATATTTGATATATAATGCATATGTATTTTTAAGCAAAAAATGAACATTGCATATGCATTTTGTAACTAAAACTCACAGTAAATAGTAAAAACTGCATAAAATACTCAAATTAATCTTTAATTCTTATCAAAATTAGGCACACTTCAAAACTGAATTAATTTCATTGAGTTCAAAAATAAGTACTATTATAACCTACAATTAGAACCACTTCAAAACATAAAAATTAGTTTGTACAATCAGAACCTACATTCACAAACCAGTTTCTCAGCTATCCAAATTACTAAATCCATCAACCATCATACATCAAAAACTTCAGTGACACTAGTTATTGTACTTTGCCTTGTAGGCCTCAAGAGTGCTTTGACGTCACTATGAGCATTTGTTTATTGTTTTTGGATGCCATAGTCTCACAAAAGTACAACATATCTTGTACGAAATGCATTGGAATCGAAATCAGTAGAAAGAATTTTGTGACCATAAGAAAGGCACTCTGCATATGTAACCATATAGACACCACAATCCCTACAAAAAAATAATTAATAAGTAAAATATATTATGTACAAACTTACAATTTTGGTATATATATATTAAAATACTTACAAGCTTTCACCCGATTGTTGAGGTAAATTCTCTTAAAATAAAATATCAAACATATCTGAGGAGTCTTTGTCTTTGCTTCTTGGATGGTTTTGAAGAACAATTCCTTTCTTATCGTAGAAATCACAAGCTTGGAGACACAAAGGGATTATCTCAGCTAATTTTTGGTCTCAATGAAAACAACCGGATAATGACCTGATGATTTATATAAATAGTATAAGAATATGCACCTCTCTGAGAAGGACAAAACTACAAGCACCCAATGATGTTTTTCCTTTTTATTGACTGGAATATAAATGTCTTCCACTGTATGCCATGGCATAGCAGCATGCATACCGAAGCCATTGATGTATTCATTAAGATGGGCCTCTTGTCCTCCCACCGTAAGGTTTGGATCATCCACAGAATAAATATCATGAATGGTCTTAATTATATTCATAAAGTTGCAGTCTATTGTGCTGAATTTGTTAGATCTGTTGGGGTCATACTTTAACTTCTTCCTCAAGTAGTAGAAGCAAACATCAATTTCTTGCAGTAATTAACACCACAAATCTTAGAACATTCAAAGTTTACCTGCATATGTATTTGCAGGTAATATAATATGTATTTTAAGTAATGTTACAACTATAATGGAAAAATTATCAAAATAATATACTAACCGAGTTTGTCCATGACTAATTAGGGAACCCCATTGTGTAGAACCAGATTTTATCTTCAACAGTCTCAACTCCAAAATGCATCATTGGAATGGCTGATTTTCCCTTTTTGTAATGATCCACATTTCCCTTCCTGTTTTTTTATAAGTACATGTTAAATCATGAAGTCATAATGGAATTAAAATAAATAGGTTGAAACATTTCAATAGAAATATCTTTTAGCATGAACTTTTAAAAGGTCAACAGAAATCCAATCCATGAACTTCTTGACAATCTTCGTATCCACTATACCATCAATCAGGTGATAAGTAAATGGATGTTTCTGAGGGAATATATGTATATGCCCTGTTGAGATCCCTATATAGTTACAGAACACAAAAAATGTAATTAACAAAAACATATTTGCATAACATATTACATTGAAAACTATATATATAATTTAAGTGTACTTACCGGCAGCTGAACCAAACTTGATCATGTATGGTGACTCCTTGAATTTGGATGGTCGCCTAATCCTTATATTTTGAATGGAAGTTTGAAGTTCACAATTAGCAGAGGGATGACTATGATGCTTTTACTGATGTAGGCATTCAGACTAGGAAGTAGCTCATCAGGGACAGTATTTTGTGAATCAGGCCAAACTGGATCATCCCTTTGTTCATCAGTGGTTACTTCTTGTATTTTAGGAGGTGTCATATTTTATCCTTCATACCAAGATCAACCTCTACGTGCATCTTTGATTTTGAGCTCAATCCAACATTCTCTTTCTTTGTCTTTATAAAATCGAAAAAAGTTTAGTTTGTTCTGTCAAAAATTAACCCACATAACCTCAAAAACATATTCATCATCTATACTTGACAATGATCTTCAATAACAGACTCAGACTTTTTATCATTCAAATGTTCATCAGTAGGTTCTTCTTCACAGGTTGTCGATAGATGTGTTGTAATGTTTTCTCTGCGATAGGAATTTAGACTTGGTAACAACTCATCTGGGATTGTAAACTACGAATCAGACAAATTTGTTTCATCCATTTTCTCATCGGTGATCTGCAACAAAAATGAAAGAAAATATATAATTGTCTTCTGGATTGTTAGGATTATTGCATCACATAAACTCAAAGTTCAATTCATTATACATACTCGACCATAATGATGAACAATATTCTCAGAATGTATATAATCCAAATTTATACTTCGGAGAAGCTCATTAGGGATTAAATGTTGAGAATTAATTTCAACGTTTGTTTTTCTGGATGCAAATCAGTGCACCCCTTGCAAACAAGTAAAAAAAATTAAAACAACATCAAACAAAAATCCAGTTGTATATGTTTATGCAGGTCTATATATAAAAGACATATAACTGCTAAAAATACATAATTACATAAGTGCACTCAAATGAAAAAACATATGTTAGTTATTATTTACCTTTGTACCATCCTGATTTTCACCCAAATTCTAATCAACATTCGGACTGAAACGTTATGGTGATGTTTCAGTACCAGAATAATTCATATGTTGAGGTTCAGGATCTTTCTATTCATATTGTTACTACAAATATAAGTTTAAAAAACTACTTGAGTTCACTAAATATGTATATATCAACCCACTAAAAATACATATTGCTATAAAACATCATTCTCAAAATATATACTAATATACAAAACTAAAAATAAACTATATTACAGATTATAATATTTGCAATCAACCTAACAATTCATGTTATTATAACAGAATAATCACAAATAGATATCTATTTTTTTTTTTAAAACAGCATATGTAATTTTTAAATACACTTCATATATATTTTTGCATATACTGTATATGTATTGTTGAATACATTGCATATGTATTTTTTGAATACTCTGCATATGTAATAATAAAAAAATTTACCTTGCTCTATTCAATTGCTTTGAGCATCAGCTTGAAATTTTTTTCAATAAACTACAAATTCCTATAAACTCTTCATGAACCTGTTTTCATACAAAATTATTACACACAATTTTTTTAATATAAAACAGGTATTTGACAAAAAACTTACCTCATCGCAGAGTGCATCAAAAAATTCTTTAAAAATAAAGGCTTCTTTCTCTACATGACTCTCTAGCTTTGACACGAGTTCTTCCTCTACAGGACTCACTAATTTTGACTGTATCGGAGGAAAAATAACCCTAGTTGTTTGCTTCACTTTCTTCATTTTTGAAGAATTTACCTGTTGTGTTTGAATTGGCTTGAAAACTGATGTCTTCATTCCAGCAGTCTTTGCAGCACAAGGAGCTGGTGTTCTTTTTTGGGTATGCTCGTCAACAATATTGACCGACTTTTTTCTTGACAATTTCTTCACTGCTTTGGTTGATGAATCAACCTTTTATTTCTTTTTTGAATGTTCATTTATCTATTTTGGTGGTGGATCCTAGAAGTCATCATCAGAGTCAAATGAATGTTCATCTTCAATTACATCTTTCTGTGGTATTTGAAACTTTGTCAATTCCATTTGAGTTGGCTCTATGTTCTTAAAAACAACCTATGAATATAGATACAATATGTTAACGAATTTGTTAAACAATTGTAAATGAAAAAGTATATATGTAGACTATATATTGCATATTAATACATATCTATTTATTAAAAAACGAACTTTGCCATATCTATTTATTAAAAAATGAACTTTCCCATACATATCTATTTATTAAAAAATGAACTTTCCCATCGTCATTGAACATAGAATGCATAAAAAACTCAAAACGTGGTCTAGGTGCATTTGTCTTCCAATTTAATAATTGGAGAATTCGATTATCTACCTTCGATGCAATCTTTGGTGGGACATTTGAACAACACTCGTAAAGCCATACTTGAATAGCTAGTGGCATTCCCTGAATCAAATAAAATTTACCACCAGCTTTCAACTGGTTGTTCAAACTTTTCGCTAGATCCTCAAAAGATAAAGTACCCCATGAAAAATCCTTATATCTTTCACTGTCTACCAAATCAAAATGAAGACAGGGTATAACCACAGTTTTAACATTAGATAACACAAAAGAATGCAGAAAATACAGAATTGCAAACTTTGCAGCATCCTCATCATTGTTCTCCCCTCAGACTTTCTCTGTGAATATTAAAAATAGTTGCCTTTTCTGTATAATTTTTGCACCATTAAAATACTTCTCAACAATCCTATTTGGTACACCCTCGTAAAAAACAAAGTCATACCTATTAGACACACAATTCAATCCTATAACGATAGCAAATTTTCGAGGAGTAAAATTAAGAGAGGTGCCATTAGCACAAATCACAATCCCAGAAGAAGAACTACCCTCAACCTCAAGCGTCATAATGCATCTGCACAACTGTGCTTGCACTATACATTGCTTCTTCTTCATAAAATAACCAAAAATGTTATTATTGTAAAACTTTTTAAACTGTTCCTTGTTTAATATGACGTGTATTCTTCCATAAATATCATTGTCACTATACGAGCACATGGATGGTGCAAATCTTGAAAGTTTTCTGACAATGAATATTTCGTCACGTATCACCTATACAAATTAAAACTACAACTTCTTAAAATGTGAAAAAAATTCAAATCTGTAAAAAAAAATACATATAACATGCATATGTATTTTGATCAGACAAAAAATGCAATCAATACTGAAAAAATACATATAAAATATACTAAAAATACATATAGCCAAACAACTTCATAAACTGTAAAAAAAATTCAAATCAGCAAAAAAAATACATATGCATCATAACATAAAAATACATATCTTCAGCAACAATATATCATCAGCAAAAATACATATCATCAGCAAAATACATATCATCAGCAAAAATACATATCATCAGCAAAAAAATACATATGCATCAGCTACAATATATTTTCACAATTATACTATCATCTTCACAAATCAGCTTTCTACCATCCCTAAAAATAAATATCATCATAACATAAAAATATATATTAACTACTTGAAAAAATACATTTAATCCCAACTTTTAAAACATCTTTACTTAGAACAAAAACAAAACTTAACATGCAATAATAAAAAAATACATTTACAATAAAAAAATACCTCTTCCTCACTATCTTCTTCCGATTCAGTAGCAGACGAGTTTTGAACATCGTCATCAACCTTTCTTACTTCTTCAAATTCTTTAGCTTTCCTTTTCTTCTTGTATTTTTTAATTTTTTGTTCCTTTGGAGAAGGATTTTTGTTCAACCGTCTTTTTTTAAAAATTTTCGTCATCTTCACAGAGTCGTTGCGAAACTTCAACCTAATCTCCTTCGATTTCTCAGATTTCTTCGACTGTAAAAGATTTGAAACAACTTTAACCTTAACTAAATCTTCTTGAGTTAACCCAATACTAAAAGATGGTGCATAATCAATAGCATCTTTTATTGTTTGTTAAAGCATTAAAGCATAAAAACCTTAAAATCGGATTTTGAGATGTATTACAGTAGGAAAAAAAAAAGAAAAAACCACTAACATGCAATAAGTGAATTAAATAGTTACCTGAAATGGAAGACGATAACCTTATCAGATCGTGCTAAAAATCGTGCAAAAGGAAAAAAAATTGAAGACGGGAGTGATTGTTAATGGCGTAAAACAAGGGAGAAAATATTTTAAAATAAGGAAAGAGAAAGAAGAAAAACGTGAAAGAGGGGAATATTTGGCACGGTAACTTCTTAGGCTGCAAAAGTAGGGGCCCACATTAAAATATTGCTACAGATGCTACAAAATGTAATTTGATATAAATATTGCTATTTTTTGTAATTTAACACTTAGGTATGCTACTCTATGTAGTTTTCCAAAAAAAAAAAAAAAAAAAAAGACATTTATTTTTTTCTCAAATTTTTGATATTTTTCTTAATTTTTTTTCTATTTATATGATTTATTAGAAAATGTAAAAACTAATCCTTTATTATATTTTCTTAATTACCTATTTACTTTTCAGTTTATAATGCCCAGAAGTAATTTTCATTAATTTAGATATCATTTATAATGCAATAAAGTACTATTATGATATATATATATATATATATATATATATATATATAACTTTCATTACATTCTCCTTTGGGCTACAACATCGTTTTTTTTTCTTCACTTGGCAGTTAAAATTTTCATTTTTTTGGCCTTGCTTTTTCTTTTTTAAAAAAAATTTTTGTTTAAAATTAAAAAATTCAAAAGTCACTCATTAAACTCTCTTAATTATATTAAATGTGATATGTTCGAAAAACTGAAAACTCATTTCATTCTTAATAATGTTGAAAGTCAAGACACTTTATACATGATAAAAACAAATATATAAACAACATGAATTTTAACAAAGGCCAATGATGAATTTCAATCCTTTGAATGAAAGGTTTAATAATACAACATAACCTTTTCTTCATATTCTGCAAGCACAGGATTCACATAGAGTTTTAAAATTATTTGATAAGGAAAGAAAGTTTCATAACAAAGTCGTCCTTTAGTTATTAAGGGAGAGCTTATTTCTTCCGGGACGTATATAAAAATTATTATTTTTTTCTGTTAGAAATTCGTTATCATCGGCCGTCCTATTTAGTTTCTCTTATTTATCAGTATATTCCCAACAATTCGTTCATTTACTGCTTATTAGTTATTATAAATGTCATTTGTTTTTCTCTACCCTTGAAATTGATGTGTTTGTTGGTGATTTGACTTGGGAGACTCAAAGGAGACCATAAAAGCATAGAAAAAAATTACTTAGAAAAAATTTGGTAAAATCTTATATGAGATCGTCAAACAGCAACGTATAAATTATCGATACAATTCAGTCATCTATACATATTTGCTATAGTTATAAAGCTAAGCGATTATACGTGAGTATCAATTTATCAATTATTGTTATATTTCTCAAAGATAGCATAGAGTTGTTTTATATTTTTTTAAAAAATAGATAGTGATGTTATAACTGATGTTAGAGAATGAAAGTGTCAAAGTGAGCAAGCGATGGTTATCGCAATTCATATGCGTCCCGCATAATTTTTATATAATTTAGAATTATATAATTTTTATTTTTGTCTTTTATCATGTTACTGCAGGTATATGTATATTCCAAAGTTCACATATGATTTCACAAAAATTTAGAGATATTATGACAAGAAAAGGCTAGCCGATTTGACGTGGGATGATTTTATGGAGATGGACATTAAGGAATAATAAGTTAAGAAGAAAAGGAATAATAGTAATAAAAGAAATTAAAAGAAAAGGAAATAGACTCAATATCAAAAACGGAAAAGGTATAAACACTACTAAAAATCTAGTTTTTCCGACCACAAAAAATCGACCAAATATGGTCGATTTTTTATTTTTTGAAAAAATATTTTTTTTTAAAAAGCGACCACATGTGGTCGCTTTTATATTTTAAAATTCCAAAATAATCATTACAATAATTTTTATATTAATTATTATTTATTTTTTTAAGAAAATAAAATAAAAATAAAAATAGCGACCACTTGTGGTCGGTTTTGGAATTAAAAATAAATAAATAAAATAATTTTAAAAAACCGACCACTTGTGGTCAATTTTATTTAAAAAATATAATTATTTTAAAAGGGACCACTTGTGGTCGATTTTATTTTAAAAATTAAATTTAAAATATTTTATAAAAGCGATTACAAGTGGTCAGTTTCAAATTAAAAAAAAATAAAATAAAATATTTTTTTAAAAACCGACCACAGTTTTATTTTAAAAATTAAATTTAAAATATTTTATAAAAGAGACAATAAGTGGTCGATTTTAGAATTAAAAAAATAAAAAAGAAACTAATTTTAAAAAAATGACCACTTGTGGTTGGTTTTATTTAAAAAATACAATTAAAAATTATTTTTAAAAAGCGACCACTTGTGGTCAGTTTTATTTTAAAAATTAAAATATTTTATAAAAACGACCACAAGTGGTCGGTTTTGAAATTAAAAAAATATAAAAAAGAAAATTATTTAGGAAACCGACTACTTGTGGTCACTTTTATTAACAAAATAAAATATTTTAAAAAAGAGACCACTTGTGGTCGGTTTTTATTAAAAAATAATTATATGTAAAATCAAATATATTATTTTTTGAAATTACACTGATCACACATAATCGATAATCAATATAATAATAATAAAAATCAATTGGCAAGTTCATTTTCATTCCCTCGATATGGCCAATCTTAGATTTTATAAAAAAATCCTACGAAAAAATATATCTAATAAAATAAATAAATTACATTAAACATAATCTTTATATTTTACTTATGTTTCAATATATAAAATAAATATTGTCCTTTTATATACGTTAAATGACGTTAAACATGCATAATCTTTGTATAATGAATATGTCTATATATATCATCCCATTGAGATAATGATATTATGCTACTATTGAAGTTATAATAATGTAACATACATATATAATTGATAATTCATCAGAATATAATGAATGTGTTCTATTATGAGGTAATATACTTGTGGATGTGATGTATATAGTATGCATTCAAGAGTTCATATACATAAATATCTTTGATTTCTCTACACTTTTTTCTATGAATTTCTAAAGGCTTCGGTCATGGAAGAACAATGATCACAAAATATGATTTTGTCTGTGCCTTTTTTTATATTATATTGGGGAACTTCTTTCATATTTGGTCTTAAAACTGGAGTAATATAATAATTTGGCCCAGCTTTTTATAATATTGTTATGTAAAGCTAGTCATTAGTACTTTCTCCTAGAAATGTTTCTAGATATCTATACATAATTTCTGCATTTGGTTCTTGATTTCCTTGTATATGTTGTATGTAGTCTGCTATACTACATTTTTCCATTTGTCTATTACAACATTCCATGCCTGGTCACTGCTTACGTATCCAAATTATGTAATACTTCTGTATCGAAACTCATTCCTAAGTCATCGTCTGTTGATAAAAGATAATAAGTAAATAATATAGTATATAATAATATAATATATGTTGATAACAGATAATAAGTATAATAATAAAAACAGATAAATGTTGCAAGCAATTTTATAGCAAAATTAAACAAAGTTTTCAAAAATATAGTGTTAAATCCTACTCAGTACTCCCTCATTCGTTTTCCCTTAATCATGTGTAGTCGTGAAATTATCAAAACCAAGGTATGTTTTTCTCCCAAAATACATTTTTTATACCCTGTTCATCCCTTTCTCTTCAGTTTTAGGTATTTTAGCAATATCTTCTTTAATCACACCCCGGGACAATACAATAGTCCTTTCAAATCTTCTTTGGACTTTTTCAAATCCCTAGGAATTTACAGATTAATCCATTATTACTGCCAAAACACTGAGAGAATAACCATATACTAGGGGTATTTTATAAGTAATGTACTAGATTTAGAGGAGCGAAAAGCTGGCAGTAATCCGCACGGCCATCAGTCCTATAATATAATATCAACAGAAAAACCACTAAAAGAAAACTATGAAATTGATATAATACACATAATTTACATAGCAAGGAGAAACATACAATGATTTTAAACAACAAACTACTCACATGTCTTAAGGTGAAGAGAGGTTTCCCTTTCGGGAGCCCCTAAAAAATTTTCAGCTATGGTGAAAGAAAGTTTAGATACTATTTTACACACACTTACTCACTCTTTTCTCTCTCTCTCACTTTTTTTTATAACTAAAAGAGTCTCACTCTAATATTCTAATCTTGAGATTGTTGTACTCTGGTTGCTTCTCTCACTCTTACTTCTTAAGTATGATAAAGAGGATATTTATAGGCGTCTAACGGACTTCAAATGTATTTTAAAAACTTTACATGCCGGGATACTTTGTGGGCCCCATCGTCACATGGTCATGTTTCTTCTTTTATTCATATCCGTCCATTTGTCTTTCGTCTACTTGTTCTTTACATACCATGAGTCTTTTATCTTCTATGACATTGCTTACATCTTGGTTTTTGTCTGTTTATGAATATCGTCACTACTTACGTATCCAAATTATGTAACGTTTCTGTATTGAAACTCATTCTTGAGTCATCGTCTGCACTTGGTTCTTGAGCGAACTGATCCATAGCTAAGTTATAGTCATCTTCCCTTATAGGATCACCCTCGTCACTATCTCCACTTAATAGGCCTAGTATTGTTCCCGTCCTGGGTCTTTCTGAGAAAAATCTGGACCTTGGCTCGGGCTTAGGTTTTTCCATTGTTATTTCTTTTGGCTGTTCTGCTAACAGTTTTTTGATAGAGTCTGTTACCATTTGTTCTATATTTCTTCTACTACTTTTCTTTCTTCGCAGGAAGAAACCCTTTTAATTTTTGTCTTGGGTATTTTTTGATGTCCCTTCTTCTAATGTCTGAGTACCTATTATTTTGAAACTGGTTGGGAGAATCCTCCCTACACTTTTTGGCAAAGAGTCAGCCATTAACGGATTTGATGCGTCTTTACCAGTTATTGTTTGAACTGGACAAGCCGTATCATTACCCGATACAGTAGGTTTTTCTTTATCCATTTTTGAAGAAAATGGAGAACTCTTTGGGATAATTTGAGTCTCATAAGGTTATTGAGTCTGTTGTGATAATTCATAATGAAGAATTTTGATACGATCTTGTAAAATACCTATATGTTCTAACATTTGTCCCTTTTCATTCATAAGATTTTCATTATCTTATCTTAGAGTCTCATTTGAGTGATTCAGTCTTCTAAAGGCTTCGATCATGGAGGAACAATGATCGCAAAATATGATTTTGTCTGTGTCTTTTTTTGATATTATATTGGGGAAATGCTTTTATATTTGGTCTTAGAGCATGAGTAATATAATAATTTGGCCTTAGATTTCCTCGGGCATAATCTAATGCTTCTGTGAGATCATCGAAGTCTTTATAGAGAGGAGTTGTATAGTTTTTACAGAGTCCATTACTTCTATCCATGTCTGAAATACTCCCTGTGTCTTTTCCCTAAGAACAACATAAAATTTAAATCTATTAGTTCTTTTTTTCTCAGTAAAATAATAACTTAAAGCATAAAGAACTTAAATGAAGTAACTATTGTTTCTTGGTGTCTTATTGTAGGTAATCCATAAATTGCCGATCAGGAAAATCTGCTGTTTGTCCACCCTTACATCTGATCTAAGTTTGAAAGTTAGTTGGATGGCTCATAACTGATGAGATTGTGAGGCCTGAAAATTATTCTTTCTAACTTCGGATGTTCGAACATTGTAAGTGGTTTGTAATGAGTGTTGCTCATTAGCTCCTTTAAGTAGTCTTGAGAAGATGAGGCTTCATCCTTACCTTTGCCTATATACATACTGAAACAAAACTCGTTAGTTGTTTTCTTTTATTAGTCTACTAAGTTGGTCTGCTAAATTATTATCTTTCCTTTAATATGTTCTAATACAATATTATAAATTGAAGTGGCATCTAAGATATTTAACCATCTCTTTTTACTACTATTCTTTTTTTTTTAATTTTTTGATAGAATTTTACTATGGCTTCGCAGTCCGTTCTTACTAACATTTCAGGCTTATTTAATATATAGAGTTTAAAACTATTTAAATCGTAAATTACTACTAGTGTCTCTGCGTCTATGCTATTTAGATTGCCCTTTTCTTTATATTTTTTACTTGAATAAGCACAGGTTTTTTCATCCTTTTTGTCACTATATTTATTAGGTTTTACTTTTAGTATTGCTCCCCATCATCTGAGGCTTCCATCTGTTTCGACTATTAGATAATCTATTTCTAATGGTAAAGTCTGGGATGTCTTGGATCATACGCGTAAGTTGTTAGACTAACTTTATATCTTCAGCATTAAAGGTCTTTTGGCCTGTTGATCCTGTCTTAGAATATAACGGTCCCGCTACTTTTTCTAAATCTTTAATAAAAGTTCTAGCATAATTTAGTAGACCTAAGAATTTTTGTAAATCTTTGGTTTTATCTAATCTATCTGGCATTTCTAAGACTTTTTTAGCTATGTCTGATTGTAGTTTTATTCTACCATCTCCAATGACTATTCCTAAAAAATTAACACTGTTTTTACATAATTTCATTTTCTTTCTACTTATCATTATTCTATTTTCCACAAATAATTTAAAAACTTGTTTCAAATGTCCTAAATGTTCTCTCATGTTACTACTAAATACTAAAATATCATCTACATAAACTAATACAAAGTTTTTATAGTCTCTAAAAATACTATTCATTTTTCTTTAAAAAATTGGAGGAGCTGTCTTTAATTCGAACGGCATAACCAACCACTCAAAATGCCCTTCTGGACATGTGAAAGTTGTCCATTCTATACTATCCTCGTGCATTTTGATTTGCCAATACCCAAATTTACAGTCAAACTTACTAAATATTTTTTTTCTTGTATTCTATTTATCAATTCTATTTTTCTGGTAACTTATACCCATCAGTCACAGTATTATCATTTAGTCTTTTGTAATTTATTACCATTTTAACTTTTTCCCACACTATTTCACTATGGTTTCTTACTATGAAAGCTGCTGACCTATGCCTTGATTTGGATTTTCTAATTAGCCCTAATTCTAAAAGTTCTTTTATTTGTATTTCAAAATCTTTAAGATCTTTATTTGTAGCTTCTATAGATGTTGTATTTATCGTATATTCTGGATTGATTATTTCTAATTTGCAGGTAATTTGATTGGAGTCCCAATGTTGCAAGGGTTTTTCTTCAATTATTTCTAATTTGTCTAGGATTTATATTATTTTATCTAGATCTTTTTTTTTATCTATTATTACTCATATCTGTTTTATACCTTTCTTAAAATTGTATAATTCTGTATCAATTTCTATTAGGGTGTAATCTTTTTCTAATTCTTCTACTAATAAATCTTGTAATTCTTCATACATTGTGTTATTGTCTTTATATGTACAAATTTTCCCTTATCATATTCTAGTGAGGTTTCAAATTTTATCTGATTATCTGAACCTTTTGTCTGATTATCTGAGCCTTCTTCTAACTTATTCTTAAAAAAATAATATTTAGTCAGTATAGGTTGTGTCTGTACTGGTTTGTGGGTAATATTACTTACAAAAATTACCCAATTTTTAGTAACAAAACATCCTCCATTATTCTGCATCATAAAATCTAATCCTAACACAATGTCTGTCTTTATGTTTAAGTCTGACTAGTATTCCAGTGAGTGCGTATGATGGTTGATAGAATTTTTTACAAGTATTAATAAAGCTCACCTTTGCCTTTGGTATATAATTTGTATAAGTGTTATGTGTTCCATCCATTTGCATGGATTTTTGGAGTTTTGATAATTTTTTAATTAATTTGGGTAGTAAAATTCTGCTATTTAATATGCTTTTTGTACAACCTGAATCTACGATAGCTAATGTCTCGAACTCATAATCTTAAATTTTTATTCTTGCTAAAAATTTAACTGTACTAATGTTCTTTTCTTCATTGCATACCATCCACTATTGGGATCTTTGCCTATTAGTAGAGTATGTACTTTATTTACAAAATTGTATGGGTTTGCCCCCCCATTTCTACTAATACCTGGAAATCCTCTGGGAATATTGTCTTATATGCTTTCCATAATACTTTAGTACTTTCTTCTAGAAATGTTTCTAGATATCTATACATAATTTTTGTATCTGGTTCTTGATTTTCCTGTATATGTTGTGTGTAGTCTTCTACGACTACATTTTTCCATATGTCTTATAACATTCCATGCCTGAGGGTCATGAGCTGCTAAATTTAAAATCTTTCCTTTATTACCACCTTCTTGTAATCTAGTGGGTTCTTCTATTGACATTCTTTTTCCTCTTGGTGTTATGCCTTGCTCTACTTGTTCTTCAGGGTTTACTCTAAATAATCTATATCTTGGTAAATTAGCTGTTGTTACATTTACTCTTTGAATAGCGGTTGTTCTCTGGAAAGGGCTTGCTATACTCGCCACACTTTTCATAAATTCTTTTATACTTTCTGTCTCGTCTATACTATAAATCATCTCTGAATCTTCTTCTTTTTAATTCTTTTTATGTGTATAACCATAATTATCGATTCTTAGCTCACATTTTACAAAATGTTCTTTGGTTTCGGTGAGATTAAGATTTCCCATTTTACAGTCTATACATTTGAACATTCTATCGTTATTTATTTCGTATAGGACTTCAGCTTTCATTATAGCTTTATTTACTTCAAAACCTTCTTCTAATATCGGTATATTCATAAAATTAGTATTATCACATTTTTCAATTTCTTCATCAGTTTCCTTTTCATTCGTGTATTGGTAGTTTGTCAATCTTACTGAAGTTTCTCCTCTATTGTTTGTATACATTAAATTATTAGTTGACTTTAGTGTTTCTTTCTTAGTAAATTTTTTCAAATTTCATTCTAATCCTGCATAATCTTCTGAATTTATCTTTAGGGGTTTCATTAGTCTAATACCTTTATTCTCCATTAAACTTACTGCATCATCTATCTTTAGTCGAAATTTTGTACTACTATTAGTGGCTAGTTTTCCTATATATCCTACATATATTAATAAATTATTTTCATTATTCATTTTTTCATATCCTTTTGTCTAAATACCTATTTTTATATATTTCTAAATTCTAAAGAATTTATCATATAGTCTGGACTACAGTAAAAAAGTCCTCCATTTGTTAACATATCTACTTTTGTTATTTCTATTATAGATCTCTTAGAGTCTGACCATGTATTATCATATATTGTAACTAACACTTTAGTTCCTAGGTTTTTTCTAGTTAAACCTTTTAAACCTACTACTATGAGTCCCATATGCATAAGGCTCATTTTTTATTTGGCAATTTGTTTTAAAGATTCTAAGCTTATTAGATTTATACTAGCGCTATCTTTACCAACTACGCACAACTGTTCTTCTCTATAATATTTATATAATTGTGCTAGTGAAAACATTCCTTCATTATATAAGGTCTTAGCACTTAATAATTTTAGTTTTTTTTGTTGAAAGAGCTATATATCTTTATCTACATCTACTATCTCTTCTAGCTAGTGTTTTGAAGTCATTTTGGGTCTGTTTATGATTTTAGATAGCATATTGGTTCCTATTTTGTCTTTGGTAAAACTTGGTCTTGGTTTGTGTGTGGATGTTGAAAAAACGTCCATGCTTTGGGTTTAGTTTGTTTAGTTGCTTTAGCTTCTTTTTTTTTCTTTTTGAGGGGTTATTTCTATCTTCTTTAGTTGTTCTATTAGTTCTTCTATATTTTTATCTTCTTGGCTAGCTTGCTGTTTTGCTTTTTCTTGATTTTTATTAATCTCTAATAGTAACAATATTAGAATATTATTTTGTTTTATGACTATAGAGTCAGTTCTTCCTTGAGGTTGATAATCTGATAGCCCTTCGGGATTTGGTTGAATTTGAGCAGCTTTTTGTAATATTGTTATGTAAAGCTGGTCATTTATAGACAAATTATTCATGAGAGTGTTATTTCTTTTAATTGAGTGATTTCTTTTCTTATCTCTTGTAGCACTATTTTTATTTCTGGATTTCTTAGGCTACTCTCTTTATCTTTGCTAATTAAATCTTTAAATTTTTTATCTAATTCTGCCTGTTGATTTTTTAAGAAATCAAAATTTTGTTTTAATTTGTCTAGCAACTTCTTTTGCTTATTTTGCAGGTCTTCTAATAACTCTAGAGTTTTTAATATTTTAGTATTTTCCTTTTGAACTATTTCTCCTAGGTTTATTGTAAGGTCTGTAATAGTATTTAATTGTGGATTTTCTCCATGTAATGTATGTTCTCCGTTGTTAAAATTACACCTAATAAGAGAATTGTCTTTTAAACGTCTGTATTTCTTTTCAGCTTGAATTGATAGATCTAAGTACTCTAGTTTCTTTAAATTATCTATTTTAACACTACTATTCTTTATCCTAACGAGGGTTTATTGTTAGTACACTATTTTTAATGGCTTTTATTCTAATATTTTTGTATTCTATACAATACCTAATATTCTCTAATCTACACTTTAACAAGTTTATATGATTTATGCAGTTTACTAGTTTTATAGGGTCTGAGGTTATAATGGTTTCTGATAATTCTATTGTTTCTAATACTTCTATTTAATTTATTAAGGTTTGTTCTATATTTAAAATTCCTTGTCTTTGTTTCACTTCTTTTGTATAATTGATTATATAACCTTTGTACTATTTTAGCGACAAGATGTGTTCTCATGTATCTTTCTTATTTACTGTGGCCTTTTATCCTAAAGAAATTATTTCTCTACACTTTTTTCTTTGAATCCTTATGTATTTATTATATCGTTCTATATCACTTCTAATACCTTCTAATTTCCACTTTAACGCACTTATATATTCTTCTAATAATATTAACTTTGATGATTCTAGTATTCTTAAATAATTGCTTAAAACTTCTTCTAATTCGCTCGCCTTTGATTTTAGTACTATTTCTCTATTTAAATACCAATATTTTAGTTGTATACTTCTAGCCCACGGGTGCGTTCTCATATATTTCTAGATTTGAGATGTCCTATTAATTTATATTCTAGTTGACATATTATGGTAATTAACTGGTTTAGTCTTATAAGGTCTTCTTTTGTACTATTAAGTCTCTCAAATTCTAAATATAAACTATTTAATTTTTCTCTAATCTCTCTGTAAGCCTTAGTATTTCCACAAGGTCCTCTCATTAAGCTAAATAAATGACATACTTTTGTCTCAAAATTTTATCTACCCTTAATTTGTCTGTAATGTAAACTATTTAGACCTATATTTTAGATAATCTATTGATATCGTACCATTGAGGAAATAGATATACTATTTTGTGTCAATGTAGACACGCGTATATTATTGAATTTATAATAAAGTAAGATAATTAATCGATAATTTATCTGATTAATACGATGTATTACTTTGTATATATATAATATCGTATTTAAAAGCTAATTAACCAAAAAATTATCGTAATTTGCAAAATTCATTGATATTATTATACGATTGAGGAAATATACTACTCGTGTTAATGTGAAGATAAAATAACTAAATCGAACACTTATATTTTATTTTGTCAATAATTTTATAAAAACCGACCATATAGATTTTCAGAAAACCGACCACAGGTTGTCAGTTTTTAAAAATATTTCCAGAAAACCCGCCATATGTGGTCGGTATTTCTGATGATCTTTTTAAAAACTGACCACATGTGGTCAGTTTATTGTAATTAATTAAAAAATATTTTATTAAATAAATTTAATTCGACCAACCCAATCCATCAAAATAACACACACCCTACCCTCACCCCACCAACTCTACACACACCTCGCAACAAAGTAACATACACCTCGCAAATTAACCTAAATTGTGACCCGAAACCACAGCTCGGCGAACCTCGGTGACGGCAGCTTCACGGCGACACTTGAACTCTGAACTTCAGGTAGGTCCTATTGAAAAATTTACTTAACTGATGCTAAAGCTTTACACCTATATAGTGTCTTTAGTTGATGTATTTTGACCAAAAAATAATTATATGGATTGGCATTGAGGTTGTAGTAGTAATTGCTTTGTATGGTTACCTAAATATAAGATTTGAAATACAAAATTCTAAAAGACTATCAGAATCTTACCCAACCAAACATTTATCTGGCTTGTTTTAAAAATATATGATAAATGGATTATGGTACAAAGTTAGCTACATATGATGGCTTACACTTGATCGTTGAACTTCAGGTTAGTTATGTTGAAAATTTCATGTTACTGATGCTATAACTTTGCACCTATCTGTTAAATTGACTTATAGTTCCAAATGGCTTAATTAAATTTAAGGGCCTATTTAACAATACAAAGCTCACATTTTAGATGTTTAATTATGTCTTGATTTTCATATCTATCAATAAAATTATCCTTGTTCTTGTAACCTTTTTGACAAATTTCTCAAATACTTTTGTTATCTTGTTATATCCTTTTTAATCATGTTGTGTGGTGATTTTGGTCTTCTTTTTTATTTTGCCCTTGGTTTCTTCCACTTGGAGAAAATTGACTATTACAAATGAAATGGCAAAGTAAATGTGAACAAAAGAAAATTGACTATTCTGTGAGCTAATTTGATGTTACTGTTTGACAAAATTTGAATTCAAATTCAAAAAAAGAATTGATTTGCTATTTTTTGGTGACCGCTTATCTTTTTTTCTTTAATTTAGGTCAAGCAAAGGTAAGTTGATTTCTCTCTATTTTCTTATAATAAAGTTTTTAAATGTAGTGTTAAGGTGGGATTGTTCATTGTAGAAGACTTTGAAAGCCATAAAAATTTTGTGATGATTATATGGTGTGAGAGGGACATACGACACCTCTAATTATTTGCTTTATTACACTTGTTCAATTGTTTGACTTATACTATAAATAGATGTGTTACTTGAAAGTGATTAAGTGTAGTTACTTGAAGGTGAACTTTTATTTTGAATTTTGTTTTGAATGTAGTTTAGTTTGGTAACTTGGGAGGTGACTTAGTGACTTGAAAATATTGAAAATGTGAATTTTTTATTTTGAATGTAGTTTAGTTTGGTAACTTTGGAGGTAACTTAGAGACTTAAAAGTGATTAAGTGTAGGTACTTGAAATGTGAATTTTTCATTTTGAATGTAGTTTAGTTTGGTAACTTAGTGACTTGAAAATGTTGAAAATGTGAATTTTTTATTTTGAATTTTGTTAAGCTTGGTAACTTGTGAGGTGACTTAGTGACTTGAAAATGTTGAAGCGTAGGTACTTGAAATGTTAATTTTTATTTTGAATGTAGTTTAGTTTGATAACTTGAGAGGTGACTTAGTGACTTGAAAGTGTTGAAATGTGAATTTTTGTTTTGAATGTAGTTTAGTTTGGTAACTTGGGAGGTGACTTAGTGACTTGAAAGAGATTAAATGTAGGTACTTGAAATGTGAACTTTTGATTTTGAATTTTGTTAAGATTGGTAACTTGGGAGGTAAATTAGTGACTCGAAAATGTTGAAGTGTAGGTACTTGAAATGTGATTTTTTTATTTTGAATGTAGTTTAGTTTGGTAACTTGGGAGGTGACTTAGTGACTTGAAAGTGTTGAAGTGTAGGTACTTGAAATGTGAACTTTTCATTTTGAATTTTGTTAAGCTTGGCAACTTGGGAGGTGACTTAGTGACTTGAAAATGTTTAAGTGTAGGTAATTAAAATGTAAATTTTTGTTTTGAATGTAGTTTAGTTAGGTAATTTGGGAAGTGAGTTAGTGACTTGAAAGTGTTGAAGTGTAGGTACTTAAAATGTGAACTTTTCATTTTAAATTTTGCTAAGCTTGGTAACTTAGGAGGTGACTTAGCGACTTGACAATGTTGAAGTATAGGTACTTGAAATGTGAATTATTATTTTGAATGTAGTTTAGTTTGGTAACTTGGGAGGTGACTTAGTGACTTGAAAATATTGAAGTGTAGGTACTTAAAATGTGAATTTTGGTTTTGAATGTAGTTTTGTATGGTAACTTGGGAGGTGACTTAGTAACTTGAAAATGTTGAAGTGTAGGTACTTTAAATGTGAATTTTTGTTTTGAATGTAACTTAGTTTGGTAACTTGGTAGGTAACTTAGTGAGTTGAAAGGGATTAAGTGTAGGTACTTGAAATGGGAATTTTTCATTTTGAATTTTCTTAAGCTTGGTAACTTGTGAGGTGACTTAGTGACTTGAAAGTGATTAAGTGTAGATACTTGAAATTTAAATTTTTGTATTGAATGTAGTTTAGTTTGGTAACTTAGGAGGTGACTTAGTGACTTAAAATTGATAAGTGTAAGTACTTGAAATTTGAATTTTTGTATTGAATGTAACTTTAGTTTTGATTTAGGTACTTGAATGTGAACTTTTGTGACTTGAACTAATACTTAAATGTGATTGATTGTGTAGATGGAACCTGATTATAGCTGGATATATCAACAAAATAATGATAATAGAATGGGTCTTAGGGTGGAATTTGTTGAAGGTGTCAATTGATTTATTGAACATGCCAAGACACTTGATGTTTGGTCATGTTTTTGGGTGATTCATTGTCCTTGTGTTAAATATGATGGTACAAGTATTTTAAAAGAAGTTGTGAAGGATCATATTTATAGAAAAGGGTTTCACAAGGACTTTTTAAGATTGCATACTATTCATGGTGATGTTGAGCAAAATAACTTTGTTGTTGGTAAAAGGAGTAGGTCTACAGGACATAATAACTATCAAGATACTAGGATCACAGAAATGGTGCATGATGCTTTTCAGATGCAACACGGGGGCAACTTTAGGGAAAATGTCAAAGATGTACCCAATAGAGAAGCGAGCTGTTTTTACGAACAATTGTATGCTGCTAGTCATTCTTTATTTGATAGATGTTCGTACTCTCGTTTGTCTGTTGCTGTTAGATTATTAAGTATTAAATCTGATTGGAATATTGTTGAAGGAGGAATGGACTTAATGATAGACCTTATTAAAGAGTTAGTTGACCCAACTTTAGAGGTTCCTGATTCTTTCTATAAGGCAAAAAGAATGGTGTCAAAGTTAGGTCTCTCCTCAATTAAAATTGATTGTTGTAAAAATGGTTGTATGTTATACTTTAAGGAAGATGCTAACCTAGAGTCCTGTAAGTTTTGTCAACACCCTCAATATAAATGTAGTTGTCGTGAAAATAAAATTGCTACTAAGGCGATGCATTATTTACCTCTAATACCAAGGTTGAAGAGGTTGTATGCTTTAAATAGCCTAGTTTCTCATATGAGATGGAACAGTGAAAATAGAAAGCCCACTGGTGCTATGTGTCATCCATCAGATGGAGAGGCTTGGAAGTATTTTGATGCAACTTATCCAGATTTTGCAGCTGATCCACGAAATATTCATTTGGGATTGTGTGCGGATGGTTTCTCACCTTTTTCCGTTGGTGTTGTGCCATATTAATGTTGGCCTGTATTTATCACCTCGTATCATCTTTCTCCTAAAATATTGATGACTAGTCCATATATATTTCTGAATTGTATTATTCCTAGCCCACATAATCCAAAAATCAGAATAGATGTCTACTTTCAACCTTTGATTGATGAACTTCAAATTTTATGGCATAAGGGGGTTGAAACTTAGGACATTTCCCTTAAATAGAATTTCAATCTGCGTGCATATCTAATGTAAACTATTAATGATTTTTCTGCTTATGGTATGTTGTCTGGGTGGATGATAGCTGGAAAGTTGGCTTGTCCATACTGCATGAAAAAAATAAAATCTTTCACATTGAGACATGACAAGAAAAATTCATGGTTTGATTATCATTGTTGTTTCTTTCCATCTAATCATGAGTTTAGGAGACTCAGGAATACATTCAGAAAGAATACAACTGAAATGATAGTCCACCTCCAAGGTTATCTGGTCATGACATTAGGAGATAGTTTAGGATTTGATAAAAGTTAGCGAGGAACCATTATATAGGCTTGATGGATATGACATTTCACATAATTGGACTAAGCAAAGTATATTTTGGGAGTTAGAATATTGACCAGATAATTTACTTAGACATAATATTGATGTCATGCATACTGAGAAGAACTATTTTAACAACTTGTTCAACACAGTTGTGGGTGTTACCAGCAAGACAAAGGATAATCCTAAGGCCAGACTTGATTTATCAGAATATTACAAGAGTAGAGAATTACACTTACAGGAAGGGCCCAATGTCAATGTTCTTAAGCCCAAGGCTAGTTATACATTCAAGTTAGACCAAAAGCAAAAAATATGTAAGTGGGTCCAATGTTTAAAGATACCCGATGGATATGCCTTAAATTTAGGAAAGAGGGTTGATATGGCACAAGGAATCTTACATGGAATGAAAAGCCATGATTGTCATATTTTCATGAAATAATTACTTTCAATTGCTTATATTGGTTTGCCTAAAAACAAATCGAAAATAATAGTAGAGATTAGTTTGTTCTTGAAAGACTTATGTGCCACCACATTAAAAGAAAAAATCTGGCTCTAATGGAAAGTAATATTGTTGTTATCACCAATAAGTTGGAGAAGATTTTTTCACCTGGGTTCTTCGATGTGATGGAATATATTTCCATTCACCTTGTCCACAAAACTCGGCTAGGAGGTCCAGTTTAAACTAGGTGGATGTTTCCACGCGAACAGTAAGCAATTGCAACATATTTAAATTCATACATATCTATTTTTATATAGTAAACATCAACCTTAAGATTATGCAGGATAATTGAAAAATTGAAAAGGGATTCCAAAAATAAATATATGGTGGAAGGCTCTATAGTTAAGGCATATCTTGTAAGAGAAACGTCTAAATGTTGTTCGTACTACTTTGGTAGTGAAGTTTCTTGTTTAAGAAATGGATTGAGTCATCAAGATGATGAGAATGCGCCTTATTTGCAATCGATATCAAATTTCAATCAATCTGATAGTAAGACTAAGAAGACCATATTTCGTCGGCTCACTACTATGGAGCACAAATCAGCAATTTTGAATGTGTTGCTGAAATGCCCGAAAGTTGAGCCCTCTCTGAAGTAAGAATATTAAATATTAACATATCATATTTATTTACTCATTCTCTTAAGGAAACTAATTGTGCTTTGCATGTTGGATCTTCAGTTCATTTAAGACTCAATTCTACTAAAATCATGTGTTACATATAAGGTGTGTAAGTGTACTAATATTTCTACAAACTTTAAACATTTACAGATTCTTCAACTAATATATATATGTGTGTGTGTGTATAATATTTTTATGTATTCCAATCACCAAATGCATCCGAATACGATCAGTTCTTGAGGGATATTTCTTTGGGATCAGTTGAAGCTAGTATAATGTCCTATTACACAGTAAATGGATTTAAATTTTCCATCGAAAAACACTCCAGAATAAGGAAAACAAACAATAGTGGTGTTTGGGTTAAGGGTGATGATGATGTTGATTACTTTGGCATCATACAAGATATCTTAGAAATGGAGTATGCTGGTTTGCCAATAAACAAAATTTTCCTCTTTTGATGTAAGTGGTTTGATCCAAGCACAAGAGGCACAAAAGTACATAAGGAGTGTAACATCATTTATGTGAATCACAATAGGGCATATCCTGTTTATGACCTCTTTATTCTCGCGTAAAATGCTAAACAAGTGTATTATGCTCCTTATCTGTTGCACAGTGCTAAGTCTTATTGGTAAGCTATAATCAAAACAAAGCCTATAGGATGGGTGGAAGTTGAGAATGTGTTGGAGACTATGTATCAAAATGAAATGAAGATTAATCACCAGTTAGTGGACATTGATTTAGTGTATAGTTTGAACCACTTGAAAAATATATTTAAAGAAGTTAATATTGCAGAAGAAGAGACTGAGTGGGTAGGAGATGAGGAAACTTTTGAAGAGGGTCAATGGTTTAATGGAGAATCTTCGAGAGAGGAGGATTAGTTTGTGTAGGTTGTATTTGTTATGTATTGATATCTTTATGTTTTGTACTATTTACCTCTGTGTTTCTTGTTTAAGATTGATATGTAATATACTATGTAAGATTGTTGTTGTCACTTTTCTATATTTTATGTAGTAATAGAAATATTCTTGTCTATCTCTCCTTGTTGGAGCAAGCCTAAACTTGCTATGGTTATATAACTATTTCACTGGTGTTTTAATATTGATTTAGTGATTTGAAATATGAATTAGTAACTTGAGATTAGTTACTTAGAATATTTTACCATAGGTGTTTTCTTATATTCATTTTGTAAGGACTAACTGCTTGTTAAATTTACAAAATTTAGATGGAACGTAAAGGTGACAAAGGTAAGCAAAAAGTTGATCCTACAAAGACAAAAAAGAAAAAACAACCTCTGCCTTATAGACGACCTCCAGGTATTCATATATCCCAGGGTCGGTTTGATGACGTGCTAGCATGACCCTCTTATTCTAGGTCATCGCATCATTTAGTTCCTGGTCCTACTTCATGGGTCTATAGTGACTCATTTTTCTCCCATCCCCATGCCTCCCTCTTCACAGTACTATCAGATGATCGCTGGCATATACGGTCATCTACCATCATCTGCAGTACCCTCTACTAGTACTCACCCACATTCACAGAGTGATTCTGCTAGATCTATTGGGTTGATAGATCTTCATCTTGGAGGCATACCATCCGATGCTTCATATCCGCCCACGTTAGTTCATCCATAATACTTGTTCCGTAGCCCGGAGACAGAGATGCTCATCGAAGGCAGTATATTATTCCATATGGAGTAGGATAAGATTTCTAAATATAACAACATTATTTATTTTTCATTTACTATATTATTATTGAATGTGAAATTAATGTTTGATCTTGTGTTGTAGGTTTTTTTTCAATGATGGAATTACAAAAATTATGACTAAATGCATTTGTCGGCACTTCAATGGCTATTGGACCAGTTGGCAAAAGGTTCCAGAATTTGATAGAAATGAAATATTTAAAGAATTTTAGGTAAAGATTCAACTTATCGACTACTTAACACATTGTTAGAAAAAAATTGAATATTAAACTTTTGTTTTTGTTGTACAAATAATTTTGGTGGGATGAAGTAAATGACTTCGCTATATGGAAGAATTTTTATAGAATATCAAGACTCGGAATGAACGGTCTGTTGCATTATGCCAGAATGAAGAAGGTACGACCAGAGTTTATACTCAAACCCATATGGCAAGATTATCTTCACTATTGGAGTTGCGATGAATACCAAGTGTTGAGTGACAAAGAAAAGAAAGTCAGGGTGGCTCTCTACATAATGTGGGAGCAGTTAATTAGATTACTGTGGAGCAAAAAATTGTATGTAACTTTTACAGGTTTAATTGTTTGTTTCTATTTAAATTTTTAATTATTTTAAGATTAATAATTTTATCATATGCAGAAAAAAAAATTGGGTAGGAAGATACAACAACATGAGGCATTCAAGGCAACCCATGTAAGGAAGAAAAAGAGTCCAACTGATGAAGATGTCTGGGTAGAGCCGCAAAAGCTACCCATGTAAAAATCAAATTTTCTATTTATGAATCTTTTTCTCAAAGTTGATATTATTCAAGTACGAGTAGTTTAATATTTTTTTACTATTAATTTTAACTTTACTTTGAATATAAAAAAAATATATGCAGTTCATTAATGAGTGTCGTAGTACTCAGCCTCCTAAAAGTCACGGTGAAATAATACCTGAATATATAGAGGAGGAGTTCTGTAAACAAACTGTGGGTTCTCTGGTAAGAGGCCAATACTACCGGTACTACAGAAAATGCTTTAGCCAGAATATTAGGTCTTCGTCCAGCGATACATCCTATCCCTCATCAGCGGATAGAAAAATTGTTGATTTACTAAAAAAATACAGTTTCTCAACTCACTAAAGAGCTTGATGCACAGACTGAGAGGGAGAAGCAGGAGGAGGAGAAAATAACATCACAAATCAGAATGATGCAGGAGCAAATCAACTCTTTTATTTGATCTGCAAGGATTCTTCCTCCTTGTCCTAGTGATGCAGTTCGAGCTACAAAATGTCTAGGACCACTGGATGATTATTACACCACAGAGGAGAAATCAGATCCTGTGTGAGGCTGAGGATGCGGATGATGAAGAGGATAATGAGTTGTAGTTTTTATACTTTTGTATGCTTTGTAGTTTGATTTGAAACCTTGATAAATTTTAAAAATAACTTGATTTTAAATGTTTGTATTGTTATGCTGGTTGATGGAATGTATCATAGATATATGATGTTATTTAAAAAAAATTCTAGAAAACCGACCACATGTGGTCGGTATACTATAATTAATTAAAAAATATTTTACTAAACAAATTACTAAATAAAAAAAGACCACATGTAGTTGGTTTCTTTTGAATTTTTTTTTTTAGAAAAAATCTTTTTAAAAAAAAAATAATATTGAACTTTAAATATATATTATTTAAAAAAGCTACTACGTTTTTTTCGACCACACATTTTGGTCGATTTTTTGGTCGCAAATACAGGAAAACCAACCAGATGTGGTCGGTTTTCCTTTTTTTTTAGTAGTGAAATATACTCTAGAACATTAATAAATGATATAAATATATTCCTCATCTTACTTTGGGTACAAATATATCCTTGTCGTTACTGAAAAGATAGAAATGTACCCTTCTCATTAACGACGAAACACCTGTAAGCATCGTATTGGTTGACCCTTTTTAATTTATTTTATCTGTCAATAATTTAGTCCATCCTAAATTATAATTCATACCCGATCCAAATAACTTGACCCAACCCGTGATACAATGAAGACCCTTATTTGACCGAGGAATGTCCAAACTTTGTAAATTTTTCTCATGTTTTTGTTCTTAGAATGTTCCCTTCTTGTTCACTCTTTGAAATTGGTGAACAATGGTGTAACAATGAATTTAAAGCAAGGAACAACATCAATGAATCATAAATAATTTTTGATTCATCAACACTCATGAATAAAAAAAAAAAACAACAATCGTTCATAAGGAATATTAACAGCATCAAAATATTAATCTGATATCAGAACATAAAACAACATCACAATATTGAATAAATCTCTACTCAATTTTAGATGGTTGATGAATCAAATATGAATTGAACTGACGTGTTTGTTAGGATTTTTTGGGTTATTGAGAGAGTGAGAGTGTGAGAGAGTGGAAGAAAGAAACACGTTAGAATAGAGACACGTGATATGTCTCTTGAAGCTTCTTTATTACATGGGTCTGGTCAGGTTGGACTGGATATGATTTATAATTTAGGATAAATTAAATTATTCACAGATAAAATAAATTAAAAAGGGTTAACCCATATGATGTTGACACGTGTCCAGTTGTTAATGAGAAAGCTATATTTGTATCTTTTTATTAACGACAAGGATATATTTGTACCCAAAGTATGACGGAGGGTATTATTTGTAGAGTTAATGCTCCTTAAAGCATTTTATAATGCAATGAATAAAGGAAATAAATAAAACATACGGTTTAGAGGAGTTGACACTTATACGTAAAAATGAAAGTGAATATACCTCCTGTAGGACATAAATTCAACAGCTTTGTAGTAATAGTTTTTAATGCCATTAATGCTCACCATCAATAAATCACCCGTCTTTGTCAATTTCAATATACTATATAAAGAGCACCTACAGAGAAAAAAATAAAACAATAAATAGAAAGGAAAAGAAAAAGAGTCTTCCTCTTTTCCTCTTGTTGAATTATTTTGGGCAATTGATTTAGGCAATCCCCAAACTTTTAGCCATGAGTGCACATTTTTGGAAGTATTTGTGGAACCTTGGGGAGCAACCATCTTGAAGGATTTGCACCGGAGTCGGGCCAAGATCGCTTTCTAGGTAGTGGCTTTCCACGACACAATATTTGTGACTATTTTAATACTATTATTAATTCCATGTCCATATCAATATTGTAGTAATTTTTCTAACAATTTAAAAGTGATTTTCTTACATATAGTATTGATAAATGGCTATTTCTTTGAACAAAACTTTTCCTGATTTGTCAAAACTTGAGTCATTGGATGAAAATAATTTTAAACGTTGGTCACAAAAACTTTTAGTTTTCTTAGAACAATTAGAAGTTGATTATATTTTGTTTAATGATGGTTCTAACATTATTACTGGTTCTAACACTGTTATAATTTTTGATGAATTTGCTAAAAACAAGGTTAAAAAGGATAACATAGATGCTAGAGGGCATTTATTGAGTCATATGACTAATACTTTATTTGATTTATTCATTACTTGAAAATCTGCTAAAGAAATATGGGATAGTTTGTAAAACTCAAAATAGGTAGGAAAAAATGATTTCCAAGTTCATCTTGCTGAGGGTGATGAAGTGATTGCGGCAGTAGTCGTTGAGATAAACCTGGTGTCTAAAAAGACTGAGTAGGTGTTGGACACAGGGGCTTCAAGGTATTTCTATGCCAACAATGAGTTATTCCATAACTTTGAGGAATCCACCAATGAAGAGTGCGTCTAGATGGGTAACTCCAATGCTGCTGGAGTTTTGGGTAAAGGAAAATTTTTACTTCAATTAAATTTTGGAAAAATATTATCCTTGAACAATGTTCTGTATGTTCCCTCACTTCGTAGAAACTTAGTTTCTAGAGCACTTCTCAACAAAGTAGGCCTTAAACTTATTTTTGAAGTTGATAAAATAATTATTTCTCATAGAGGAGACTTTGATGGGAAGGGATACCTTAGTGAGGGCTTATTTATACTGAACATTGATCAAGAGATTGTCAATGCAAATATTTCTAATTTTGCTTATATTGTTGAGTCTATTAATTTATGGCATGGTATATTAGGTCATGCTAATATTGATTCTGTTAAAAGACTTAGAAAATTGGGATTAATTCCTACAGTAAATATTGATGATATTTCTAAATATCCTATGTGTAGAAGCAAAGCATGCCAAGAAACCTTTTAAATATGTTACTAGTAGAAAGACCGAGTTGCTTGAACTAGTACATTCAGACTTAGCAGATTTTAAGAACACTATTAGTAAAAGGTGAAAAGAAGTATTACATTACTTTTGTTGATGACTTTTCTAGGTACACTAAGGTATACCTCTTTAAGTCTAAATATGAGGCTGAAAGCACATTGTTAAAATTCAAAATAGAAGTAGAAAATTAATTAGACAGAAAAATTAAGAGATTTAGATCTGATCGGGGTGGTGAATATAGTACTAAAACTCTAGAAGATTTTTGTGAGAAAAATGGAACTTGGGTCTACTTGACTATATGTAGGGGGATGAATTCTAAGGAAATGATGAATTCTATATGTGGGTCTACTTGAGAAAAAATAGAACACTTAACGAAATGATGAATTCTATGCTTTTAAGCTTGAGTCTACTTGACTATATGTGGGGGGAAGTTGTCTTATTTGCATGTTATATTCTTAATAGAGTCCCTTATAAAATGTTAGACAGGACCTAATATGAATTGTGGAAAGGATTTGCTCCTAACTTGAATTTTTGAAAGTGTGGGGGTGTTTGGTAAGGCTGGTCTACCTGATTTTAAATGAGCAAATGTAGATTCTAAGACCTTTGACACTGTCTTTATTGGTTATGCTCAAAATAGTGCTGCATATAAATATATGTCATTAAATGATTATTCTATTTGTGAATCTAGAAATGCAAAATTTTTTGAGCATGTTTTTCCTTTGAAAAATGATGTACCTATAATACTTCTATATCTATATTTGTTAACTCTCAAGTAATGCCTGCATCTGATATTATTGTTAATGAGCATGAAAATGAACTTAGAAGGAGTAAAATACGTAGAACTGAGACTAATTTTTGTCCTGATTTTATCGCCACTTTCTTAACTGGGGATTTTGATATCGATACTTTAAATGATGAATTAGTCACTATCTACTTAATAGAAGAAGAACCTAAGACATATAATAAAGCAATGAGTTCAATAGATGTGATATTTTAGAAAGGGGCTATTAAAAGTGAATTAGACTCTATAATCTTTAATCTCACATGGGACTTGTATGATTTACCTAAAGGTTATAAACCCATAAGTAGCAAGTGTATATTTAAGAAGAAATTGAGGCTAAGTAGCAAGTGGATATTTAAGAAGAAATTGATGCATGATGGTACAATTGATAAATATAAGGCAAGACTTGTGATTAGGGGTTTTAACCAAAAGAAAGATGATGATTATTTTGATACTTATTCTCCTGTGACTAAAATAGGGATCATTAGGACTCTTATTACTCTAGCCGCTATTGATAATTTAGTGGTACACCAAATGAATGTCAAAACTATATTTTAAATGGTGATTTAGAGGAAGAAATCTATATGACTCAACCTGAGGGTTTTGTGGTCCCAGGACAAGAGGATAAAATATGCAAATTAAGAAAGTCCTAATATGGACTTAAGCAGGCTCCTAAGCAGTGATATGAAAATTTTAATTTCACATTAATGGATAATGGCTTTGTTGTTAATTCATCTGATACCTATGTTTATTCTAAGATGATAGGATCAGATTGGGTTATTATATGTTTATATGTGGATGACATGTTAATCTTTCGCCGTAATATGAATGTTGTAAATGAGACTAAGAAATTTTTATTTTCTAAATTTGAAATTGTCACGCCTCAAATCCTATTGGGGTGGACTAGCACCCGTAACCGAGGAGGCTTGGGAGAACCAGCTCATAACCTTATACTTCCCATGCATACCTCTATGACAACCCAAAATTCGGACAGCATCATGTCACATATAAAAGGAAATAATCACCTGTATAAGCTCGAGCACACATATATATGTGTATACAATCCATTGGAGCCATCACATCTATTAACAAAACACTACCTTGACTGTACATTAGGTATACAAAGCCTCTCGACAATACACATAGTTTAACTAAGGTCGGGACACACCCTACCATATAACTAACTTCTATACAATACCAAAAGTGAATGGATATAACACGAAAAGCTCCGGAGCAAACTGGAGCTCACCAAAAGTAGCTGGATATCCTAGCTCCTACTTGTGCGGTGTATGAGCTGAGGTACCTGTGCCTGCAGCATGAAATGGAGGTCCCCCATGGGGGACATCAGTACAAAATATGTACTGAGTATGTAAAGCTGTAGATAATAATATATGATATAGGAGCTCAATAAAAATCAGAAACAAGTGAATAAATCATAATAGGAGTGGACCACACTTACTAGAACTTGTGACAACCTGTACACTGTATTTATTCAATCACTTTACCTTTGTTCTTATCATCTTTGTAATCATTACTGTACTGTACTGTGACCATTAGGCTGCCTCCAGTACATATCAACTGGGATCAACCCATGATAGGCTTATGCCCCTGGGATACCACCCATAAACATATAAATAGGGATCGACCCATGATAGGCTTATGCCCCTGGGATACCACCCGATAAGAGAGAGCTTTCATCACTTAGTTCAATTAATCTTTGAGATTGTTATTTCGGTCGCCACCGTATTTTGATACTTTAAAACAATGATACATCAATAAGAGACATATAAATAGACCATCAATGCAATAACAATGAAGTAAGAACTCATTGGAACATCAATAAAGTATTTTGGAGTCATCAATGCCATAACAATGAAGTAGGAACTTATTGGTATATCAATGAAACATTTTGGAGTCATTAATAGCACATGGATCTTGTTCGAGTAACCGGATACCTTCTGACATTCATTAGTGCAATAAACATGTAAGATTTAGAAAACAAGTAAGTATTGGAATGTCTTGACATCTTGTAGGGTGGAAACAAGTTCATTGGTAACGTAAGACATCATACAAAACCATTATGGTTCACATGTTACTGAATAACTTTAGAAACTTTCTTAATAGAACAATTGTTCACTTTCATGCCTAAGATATGGTATAGAGTATGCTTTACATACCTGACTGTCAACCTTCAATACTAGTCCCAAATGGACTTTCCATCTTTTTGGATTACTTATCTACAATGAACATATATAGCAATCTAGTATTAGCAACCAAACGTCACAATTAAATTATTTGAATTCACCAAACTAGTGGTTAAGTAGTTAGCCTTAATTACACCATAAAGGGTGTCACTTTAACCCTCTTATACTCCAATTACATTCACATGCCATGCATATTCATACAACATCCTCCAATATCAAGTTTGGATTCATTTATCCTTCCAACCAATCCATTAGACCAAATTGAGCCATAGACATAAATAATCATCAATTTAATAGTATATCACCATATCTACCTTTCATAACTTAATTACCATATCCACCTTCCATAACTCAATTACCATATCCACCTTCCACAATTCAATACAACCAAACCATGCAAAATAGTCCATAACCCTATTTTCATCACTTTTCAATAACAACCAATACATATAATCCTCTATCACACATAGACATATGGAAAAGAACAAAGGCAAACAATATTCATACCTTAGAATTCACCTCTTGATTATGCAATCCTATTTGCACAAATAATAGGTGTCATTCAAAGCTCTCAAGATGACAAACGCAGTTATCGGATTACTTTGAAATTTCTACGGTTGAATCAAAAGTAATTTAAAGGTCAAATTTGGCTAGGGTTTGTTCTTCCTCAATGATTGATGGTGAAAATGAGTTTTTGAACTCATATACATGTATATATGCACATATTCCCGTCCATAATATAATAGGAAATGACCAAAATGCCTTTAAAAGTTAAATAATGTCAAATCTGTCCTTTGGTGGACTGTTTTGATAAGCTAAAGTAGATTGACCATAACTATTTGCTCCGATATCGGATTTGGGTGAAATTGGTATCTTGGAAGGATAATTCAAAGGGCTTTCATTTCATATAAAGTAGACCTCCCAGTTAGTCCTGTATAAGGAGTTATGCTTGTTTGAAGTTGACCCTAAAAATTTGTTTTGATAGGCTGAAGTAAAACGAGTATAAAACTCAACGATCTTTCTTTTTATAGGTCACAGCTTTTCCAGTTCATTATATTAATGGAGTTATGATCGTTCGAAGTTGACCCAAAAATTCGGCTGGCCTCAGTAGTTTGTGTGCAGGAAATTTTCCTGCACATTTACTATTCCAAAATATCCTGGCCACCGTTTTATAGTTTTGAATGTGCTCGATTATATCCAAAACCTATCCATTTTTGGAAATTTTTATATCGTTGGAAATCTTATTCAATAACCTTCGCATGGAACCATCAATGTCCAAATTCCGGTATAAATAAAATAAAAAAATTAATTCCATATAAATAAGACCAATATACGTACTTGAATATGCCAATACACGTACTTGAATACAGGGTGTTACATCCTTCCCCCCTTTAGGACATTCGTCCTCGAATGTTAGCGTAGTTATTCAACCGAAACAAGTTCAACTCCATCATTATTATTCACATCATTACATAAATACTATGCATATATAAAAAAAACTTACTTGTTAATGTTCTAACTCCGTTTCTTGAACTTCCTCTTCATATTTGAACAAATGAGGGTACTTAGATTTCATTGCTTCCTCAGCTTCCCATGTAATCTCTTCCCTTTGACGATTTCTCCAATGTACTTTCACAGATGCTATCTCTTTATTTCTCATCTTCTTAACTTGGCGATCTAGAATATCAATAGGCACTTTCTCATAGGTAAGATCTTCCACAACTTGCACATCCTCAGTAGAAGTGATATGTGATGGATCTCCAATGCACTTTCGAACCATTGACACATGAAATACCAGATGTACTGATTAGAGCTCTTGGGGTAGCTCTAATTCATATGCAACTTGTCCAAACCTTCGAGTGATCTTATACGAGCCTATATAACGTGGACTCAACTTCTCTTTCTTGCTAAATCTCATTACCCCTTTCATTGGCGATACCTTCAAAAATACCCAATCACCTATATAAAACTCTAGCCCCCTCCTTCTACTATCCGTATATGACTTGTGTCGACTTTGGTCTGTTTTCAGTCGTTGCTGAATTACTTTAACCTTCTCTATGTCTTGATAAACAAGATCCGGTCCGAACAAAAGAGTTTCACCCACTTCAAACCATCCTATTGGTGATCTACACTTCCTTCCATATAAAGCTTTATATGGTGCCATTTTGATACTTGAATGATAGTTATTATTGTAGGCAAACTCAATAAGAGGTAAATAATCATCCCAGTTGCCCTTAAAATCTATTACACAAGCTCGTAGCATATCTTCAAGTGTTTGGATGGTACGTTCTGCTTGTCCATCTGTTTGAGGGTGAAAAGCTGTACTCAACTTCACTTGTGTTCCCAAACACCTCTGAAAAGACTTCCAAAAGTTTTTGGTAAATTGGGTTCCCCGATCTAATATAATAGAAATTGGCACTCCATGTAATTGGACTATCTCTTTAATGTACAGCTTCGCATACTCTTCAACTGTGTAAGTGGTCCTAACTGATAGGAAATGTGTGGATTTGGTAAGCCTATCAACAATCACCCATATAGAATCGAACTTCTAGGATGTATGAGGCAAACCAATAACGAAATCCATGTTAATCATGTCCCACTTCCAGCTTGGAAGATAATGCATTGTATATAACCTCTGGGTTTTTGGTGCTCAACTTAACTCTTTGATAATTTGGACATTCAGCTACAAATTCTGCAATGCTCTTCTTCATGCCATTCCACCAATACATATCTTTCAAATCTTGATACATTGTGGTTGATCTTGGATGAATGGAATACCTTAAACAATGTGCCTCTATCATAATCTTATTTCTTAGCCCGTCTACATCCGGCACACACAATCGATTTTGGCACTGAAGTACTCCTTCTTGCATAAGCTCAAATACCTTGGTCGCACCACTCTGAATGTTCTCCTTAAGCTGTAATAAAATAGGATCTGCATATTGCTTCTCTTTCACTTTAGCTACTAATGAAGATTCCACAGCATTATGTACGATAAACTCTTTATCCGGAGTTTCAAGAAGGCGAACTCCCAAACTAGCTAACTGGTGAAGATCTTTAATTATCCCTTTCCTTTCTATAGGCGCCATCATAGACTTACGACTTAACGCATCAGCTACCACATTTGCTTTCCTTGGATGGTAAACATATCAATATCGTAGTCCTTTAATAGTTCAAGCCATCTCCGCTACCTTAAATTTAGATCCTTCTGATTAAAAATATATTGCAAGCTCTTATGGTCAATATATATATCAACATGAACCCCATATAAGTAGTGGCACCATATCTTTAAAGCAAAAATAACTGCTGCCAGCTCAAGATCGTGTGTAGGATAATTTTTATCATGTGGCCGTAATTATCTAGAAGCATATTCTATTACCTTACCATGATGCATCAATACACATCCTAAACTAATTCTGGAAGCATCAAAATACACTGTATACCCTTCGGTGCCTTCTGGAAGTACCAACACAGGTGTAGAAATAAACTTGTTCTTTAAATCTTGAAAACTCTTCTCACAGGCATCATTCCATTGAAATTTGGATGCTTTATGGGTTAGCTTGGTTAAGCGAGCTGAAATGGAAGAAAAGCCTTCAACAAACCTTCTATAATAATCGGCCAACCCAAGAAAACTACGAATCTCCTTAGGCGTTGTGGGCCTTGGCTAGTTCTTCACATCTTCTATCTTTTGAGCATCAATATTTATCCCTTCACTAGATACAATATGACCCAAAAATGCCATCGACTTTAACCAAAACTTACATTTAGAGAACTTTGTATAAAGCTTACAATCACGAAGAGTCTGCAATGCCTGTCGTAAGTGATTGGCATGGTCCTCTTCTGATCTATAATAAACTAGAATATCATCTATAAAAACTATCACAAATACATCCAGTAATGGCTTAAACACCCTATTCATCAAATCCATAAAAGCTGCGGGTGCATTTGTTAGACCAAATGACATAACTAGAAACTCATAATGACCATACCATGTTCGGAAAGTTGTCTTGGGTATATCCTTCTCTTTAACCCTTACTTGGTGGTAACCTGACCTCAAATTAATCTTAGAAAAGCACTTGGCGCCCTATAACTAATCAAATAAATCATCAATTCTTGGGAGAGGATATTTATTCTTAATAGTCACCTTATTCAATTACTGATAATCAATACACATCCTCAGCGAGCCATCTTTTTTGCTCACAAATAATACTGGTGCTCCCCAGGGGGACATACTAGGCCTTATGAATCCCTTTTCTACTAAATCTCTTAATTCCTCTTTCAATTCTTATAATTTTGCTGGGGCCATTCTATACGGAGGAATGGAGATTGGTTGGGTGCCTGGTATTACATCAATACCAAACTCTACTTCTCATTCAGGAGGTGAACCTGGAAGGTCTTCAGGAAATACATCAGAAAATTCATTTACCATCGGAACAGCGTGAAGAGTTGGTGGCTCCACTTCTGTATCCCTTACTCTAACTAAATGATATATGTATCCCTTGGAAATTATTCTTCTTGCCTTAAAATAAGAAATAAATCTACCTCTTGGCGCGCCAATTTCACCTTTCCATTCAAGGACTGATTCATTTGGAAAATGGAAATATACCTTTTTCTTGCAGCAATCAATTGTGGCATAACAAGACGCCAACCATTCCATACCCATTATAACATCAAAATCTACCATTTTTATCTCCACGAGATCAGCCATCGTATCACGACCACAAATAGTTACTATGCAATTTTGGTAAATCCTTCTAGCTATAATAGATTCCCCAACCGGTGTGGACACTTCAAATAGCTTAACTAACAGTTCGGATATTCTTTCGAACTTTCCAGCAACCAATGAGTAACATAATATAATGTAGAACCTGGATCAATTAAGGCATATACATCGAATGAAAAGATGGACAACGTACCTGTAACCACATCTGGGGAAGCCTCTAAACTCTATCAATCTGCTAGAGCATACGAACGATTTTGATCCCCGCTAGAACTCGTGGCTCCTCTATCACCTCTAACATAACCCATTGGTTATGCACCCCTTCCTGAATAAGGCATCGATGATGATGATGCAATAAATGACCTCGTAGGTCGAGCCATACCCCCTATGCCCCTTCATGGGCATTCTCTCATCATATGGCCCAACATACCACACCAAAAGAAAACATTGGTCCCTAGACGACATGCGCCCAAATGATACCTTCAATATTTATTGCATGGTTCTCGAAGAGGTCTCGATTAGCTCATATTCCCTTGACCTTGGTACCCACTGTCCGCGAACTCAGACTCTCACTTCTGTGCCCAAATTAATTTTCTCTGGACCCTTGGAACTGTGGTGGGGCACTAGCTGCAGAATAAAAAGATAATGGCCTAGGTGGTCTAGCAGGAAATTATGGTCTGAACCCTCCTTGGGATTCCATAAACTGCCCTGTAGATCTGGCCCTCTTGGAATATCCTCTTTCTAATTCCTGTGTTCTTCTCCTCTGCCTCTGATCTTCCATTTTCTGTGCAAAAGCTTGGATCCTCGCTTTGTTCAAAACGGCAATAGTATAATCTCTAACCAGATATGGATCCAGCCTATCCACATATTGATGAACTCTATCATCCATAGTAGCTACAACATTAGGAGCATATCTCAACAAGAAATTAAATTGGAGACTGTACTCCCTCACACTCATATTCCCCTGACAAGATTTAAAAACTGATCTGCATGGTCTTGACGAATCTCGAATGGAAGATAATGATCAAGAAATTCCTCTTTGAACTCTTTCCAAGTAGCTGGGGGTGAATCAATACCCCTAGATCATTTCCAGTCCTCGTACCAATATATAGCCTCCCCTTTGAATCTATATGCTGCTAACTCCACTTTCTCTCTACCCATTACATGCATAACATCTAAGGCCCTTTAAATTTGATCAATAAAGTCCTATGGGTCCTCGTTAAGAATTGATCCAGTAAAAGTGGGAGGATCCATCTTAAGAAAATCTAGTGTTCGAAGGCTAGCCGCCCTATCTATACCACTAGGACCCGTGGTAGGAATGGCTTGCCTTTGAGCTTGCCCAGCAACTATACGAGTCAAAAGTTGCACTGCATTTCTAAGATCTTGATCAGCAGCATTAATAGGTGGCTCTGGGGATATAGTTCTCCTCCCCCTTATTTCTTCTGGAGTGGAAAAAGTTTCTGATGCATGCTCAGCTGGAGCCTCACTTTGATTAGCTGGTATAGTGGGTGACTTACTAGTCCCCTTTCCAGCATCCACATCTACTTGTTTACCAGTATTCTTACTTTTGGTAACCGGCATCATTACTATAATAAAAGAAACAAACAGATTCAGTGGTCAACTATGACTTCATATACAATATAGGCTCTATCGCACGATCTAAGATATGAAGAAAAAGAAATAATTCCTAAATGTCCATAACCTCCTGTTTATAGATGCGGTGCACAACACACCGATAAACAAGAATCTACATAGACACAACTTTGTATACATACTAGAATGAACTTCTCTGATACCACTGTTGTCACGCCTAAAATCCTATTGGGTCGGACTAGCACCCATAACTGAGGAGGCCCGGGAGAACCAGATCATAACCTTATACTTCCCATGCATACCTCTATGACAACCCAAAATTCGGATAGCATCATGCTGCATATAAAAGGAAATAATCACCTGTATAAGCTTGAGCACACATATATATGTATATACAATACTTGGCCGTTGGAGCCATCACTTCTATTAACAAAACACCACCTTGACTGTACATTAGCTGTACAAAGCCTCTAGATAATACACAGAGTTTAACTAAGGTCGGGACACACCCCGCCATATAACTAACTTCTATACAATACCAAAGTGAATGGATATGACACGGAAAGCCCCGAAGAAAATTGGAGCTCACTAAAAGCAGCTGGATATCCTGGCTCCTACTTATGCGGTGTATGAGCTGAGGTACCTGTGCCTGCAACATGAAATGTAGGTCCCCCATGGGGATGTCAGTACGAAATATGTACTGAGTATGTAAAGCTGTAGATAATCACATATGATATAGAAGCTCAATAGAAATCAGAAACAAGTGAATAAATCGTAATATGAGTGGACCACACTTACTAGAACTTGTGACAACCTGTACATTGTATTTATTCAATCACTTTACCTTCGTTCTTATCATCTTTCTAATCATTACTGTACTGTACTGTGACCATTAGGCTACCTCCACTACATATCACGGGATCGACCCATGATAGGCTTATGCCCCTGGGATACTACCCATAAACACATAAATAGGGATCGACCCATGATAGGCTTATGCCTCTGGGATACCATCAGATAAGAGAGAACTTCCATCACTTATCTCAATTAATCTTTGAGATTGTTATTTCGGTCGCCACCACATTTTTGATACTTTGAAACAATTAAACATCAATAAGAGACATATAAATAGACCATCAATGCAATAACAGTGAACTAATAACTCATTGGAACATCAATGAAGTATTTTGGAGTCATCAATGTCATAACAATGAAGTAGGAACTTATTGGTATATCAATGAAACGTTTTGGAGTCATTATTAGCACATGGATCTTGTTTGAGTAACCGGATACCTTCTGACATTCATTAGTGCAATAAACATGTATGATTTGGAAAACAAGTAAGTATTGGAATGTCTTGACATCTTGTAGGGTGGAAACAAGTTCATTGGTAACGTAGGACATCATACAAAACCATTATGGATCACATGTAACTGAATAACTTTGGAAACTTTCTTAATAGAACAATTGTTCACTTTCATGCCAAAGATATGGTGTAGAATATGCTTTACATAGCTGACTGTCAACCTTCAATACTAGTCCCAAATGGTCTTCCCATCTTTTCGGATTACTTATCTACAATGAACATATATAGCAATCTAGTAATAGCAACCAAATATCACAATTCAATTATTTGAATTCACCAAACTAGTGGTTAAGTAGTTAGCCTTAATTACATCATAAAGAGTGTTAATTTAACCCTCTTATACTCTAATTACATTCACATGCCATGCATATTCATACAACATCCTCCAATATCAAGTTTGGATTCAGTTATCCTTCCAATCAATCCATTAAACCAAATTGAGCCATAGATATAAATAATCATCATTTCAATAGTATATCACCATATCCACCTTCCATAACTCAATTACCATATCCACCTTCCATAACTCAATTACCATATCCATCTTCCACAATTCAATATAACCAAACCATGCAAAATAGTCCATAACCCTATTTCCATCACCTTTCAATAACAACCAATACATATAATCCTTTATCACATATATACATATGGAAAAGAACAAAGGCAAATAATATTCATACCTTAAAATTCACCTCTTAATTATGCAATCCTGTTTGCATAAATAATAGGTGTCGTTCGAAGCTCTCGAGATGACAAACACAGTTATCGAATTACTTTGCAATTTCTACGGTTGAATCAAAAGCAATTTAAAGGTCAAATTTGGCTAGGGTTTGTTCTTCCTCAATGATTGATGATGAAAATGAGTTTTTGAAGTTATATACATGTATATATACATATATTCCCGTCCATAATATAATAGGAAATGACCAAAATGCCTTTAAATTTAAATAATGTCAAATCTGTCCTTTGGTGGACTGTTTTGATAAGCTAAAGTAGATCGACTATAACTCTTTGCTCCGATATTGGATTTGGGTGAAATTGGTATCTTGGAAGGATAATTCAAAGGGATTTCATTTCACATAAAGTAGGCCACCCATTTCGTCCTGTACAAGGAGTTATGGTCGTTTGAATTTGACCCTAAAAATCTATTTTGATAGGCTGAAGTAAAACGAGTATAAATCCTTACTCAGATGTTGGATTTGGATGAAACCAATTGAATTGGAAAGAAGACTCAAAGATATTTCTTTTCATAGGTTGAAGATCCCCCAATTCATTATATTAATGGAGTTATGATTGTTTGAAGTTGACCAAAAAATTCGGCTGGCCTCAGTGGTTTGTGTGCAAGAAATTTTCCTGCACATTTACTATTCCCAAATATCCCGGCCACCGTTTTATAGTTTCGAACGTGCTCGATTATATCCGAAACCTATCCGTTTTTGGAAATCTTTATATCATTGGAAATCTTATTCAATAACCTTCGCATGGAACCATCGACGGGCAAATTTCGGTATAAATAAAATAAAAAAATTAATTCCATAGAAATAAGACCAATACACGTACTTGAATACGTCAATACACGTACTTGAATACGGGGTGTTACCGAAATGGAAGACCTAGGATAAGCTAATGTGATTTTAGGGATAAAAATCAAAAGAACTGTTAATGGTTTCTCTTTGTGACAGTCTGATTACATTGAAAAGGTTTGATTATTTTGATGCAGTTTCAGTGAGAACTCCTTATGATCCTAAAATACACTTGAAAATGAATAGAGATTATGAAAGCCTTAGTTTATCTTTCTAGAGCACCCATGAGACCCAAGGTTTGTGTGCATGACCATAAGAATTACTTTGTAGCATCGTGGAGGTTGCTTAAAATCAAAGATATGGTATGTTTTGTGGGGGTCTCAACTTATGTCCATCTAGTTCAAGAGTACTTCACTTATTGGATATTTGTTGTTGCCTCATAGCACTACGGGTCAATTCAAATCGAAAGATATTAACACTTAAGTACATATTCCTTTCTTTTTCCCAGAATTTATTCATATTCTTTATCTTTGCAGTAGTGGGGGATTGTGGAGTTAATTCTCCTTAAAGCATTTGTATAATGCAATGAATAAAGAAAATACATATAACATACGTTTCAAAGGAGTTGAACACGTGTACATACAAAAGAAAGTGAATATACCTCGTGCAGAACATAAATTTGACAACTTTGTTGTAATGGATTTTAATGCCATTAATGCTCACCATCAATAACTCACCCGTATTTGTCAATTTCAATATACTATATAAAGAGCACGTACAGAGAAAATTAAAAAAACAACAAATAGAAAGAAAAAAAAAAGTCTTCCTCCTTTCCTCTTCTTGAATTAGTTTGGGCAATCGGTTTAGGCAACCTCCAAACTTCCAGTCACGAGTGTACCTATTTAAAAGTAGCTGTGGAACCTTGGGGAGAGATCAGCTAGAAGGATTTTCACCGGAGTCAGACCGAAATCACTTTCAAGTTAGTGGCTTGATAATGCTCAACTTACATGTCAATTTGAGTTCAAGGCGGTCGTTGTCAATATATTTACCCAACTTTAGAGTCAGGGTCAAATCCACGAGGAAAAATATGAATGGACATCAAGTTACTTCAAAATAATAGATACAAGTTAAATCCAAACCAATGTTACAAGAAGGGAAAAATGGGGGAGATAGGTATCTACACTAATTTTTCTTTTTGGATTTTTGTAGTATAAATTTGGGGCTCTGAATAATTAGAGTTTTAAAATCTATGCATGGATCTTGGGATTATGCACTACTAAGGAAGTGATATGTGGGTGTTAGCAATCAACATCAATTTACTAAGTCAAATATGTGTAGGTTTGGTTAGAGATTTTGATGCTAGTCTTTCAACAAAAAACCAAACTTTCACCCATTGATTTTTTTGAATACCTAATAGGTGTGTTCAACAATTGGTAACTACAACCTCAATCTAGGCGTCCCTATTTCTAGGATGATACCCATGGTAGAGTCAACCTCACATTCACCCTTATTTCTAAGATAGTGAAAATTTAGCAAACTACACACACAGTTGTCTATCATTACTTTGGTCTCCACATCCCTCTTTCAAAGATGATATGGATTCCTAAACTTCACCCAAAACCCTTCTTTCAAAGATGGCTTTGGGTTTTCTAGAGCATTGAGTTTTCACTCATCATACCCATGTTGGTATTTGAGGCTTTCATCCATTAAACACAACCAAGTAAGCATAGCAATGATAAAACCCATAAACATGAACTACTAAATAGAAGCTCCCATACACATTTAACCCCTATTCACACATAAGATAAACAGCACAGATATACCCATAATCTTTATTAAAGTGATTTATTGAAGATTAAGTGAATGTTACTTCAAACTTGGCACTCCCACAAATCAACAATGGAAGTGATCTAATCTTCAACTTAGAAAGTCTCCGATGTATTCTTCACGCAAAAATTATACAATATTTTCTTCTCCAAAAATGGAGGCTATGAACTCAAGAGCTAAACCTAAAAATTAGGGAAGATAGAATAAGATGCATGATGCTAGGGTTTGAGACTTTTTTGTCAAGAGATCAGCCACGTGCATTTCTAATTTTTTTCCTTGGGTTGATTTCTTTCGCTAAGCTACAATTGCGCGGGTCTAGCTGGGACCGTGGGTAACTTCCGCGATCGTGGTTGAATGACTTTGGCTTGACTGTCCGATCGTGGTCAGCAGACTGCAACTGCGGTACCTAAGGCCCTTTTGCTCCAAGTCTTTATCTGCACTTTTCTTGCTCCCTTTTGATCATTTTTAGCTCCAATCCATATCTTTTAATCTCCTCAACTCTATGCCTGCAAAGAGTAGATATTAGTGCATTTTATCACCAATATGTCTCATTCATTCATTCATTCAAAACAAAGTAATGTGCACAAATGTTTAGTGAGAATGAGTGGTAAAATCATCACTCATCAACACCTCCAATTTAAAGTATTTGCTTGTCCTCAAGAAACACTACCTCTTACCATGAGACAACAATTCTCTATGCCCAAACTTTATACCTTAAAGTTCATAATGACTTCAAGTTTAGTCGCAACCACAAGTAGCTCATTGCATACGGGCTAAGTTAATTTCCACTACACCCCTTCATCATAAGATGCAATATCAAGGATACATAGGGATTTAAAGAGCAACCAATCAACAACAACCAATACTCTAGAGGTAGCTTCCTCTTTACCACAACTTAGTTATACTCCATTTGCCTCGTTCTTCAGAAGGTTGTTTCACATGCCAATCCTCACAACAAAGAAAATTCTAATTATCAAGCTACCAAAAATGCAACAAGGAGTTTTAAGTGCAAGAACTCTCTCTCACACAAAAGAAATCTCTATGCAACAAGTGTTATACCATAAGCTTGCCCCTATTTTCAATCGTCACTATGAAGAAAATACATGGTTGGAGATCTAAAAGGACTTTCTAAGCTTGAAATGTATGTTTGATTTAGGTTAGGATATCATTTGGGAATAACATGGCTACACCCTTCCTTGAACATCTACCTCACACTTTTTCAATCCTCCTTTTTGACTAAGGGCCATTCTTCTTTATTTTCTTTCTTTTCTTATGCCTACTTTCAGCTTCCTTTGTTCACCACTATTCTTTCATTTTTTTCTTTCAACTTACATGCAATTTATTCCTTTGATGGACTCATTTATTTCCTATTTATTTATTTTCACGATTTAGGCTCATAAGGCATTCCACTAACAATTTTGTGACCTCACACTTTCTTCCATCAACCTTTACCACCCCCAACTTAGGCTTTTAGCCTCAAGTTACATTTTCAAGTTCAAGTAGGGTTTGGTTAAAAAGAGGGATAAAAATAATAGATCACGAGTTGTAATGAGTTTGACAAAGAAAGGTCCAAAAAATCAAAGTGGGTACTAGGGATTATAATTATGCATGGGTAGGCTGTTTTGGCTGGAGTGGATTCCAAAATCACAAAGGTGGCCTAAGATCATTTCTCCAAACACATACAATCAAAATTAGTTTTGAAAGACTAACGGGGCAAGTTCTAGATAACACAAGTGTACAAGAGATAAATACCAAAATCTAACCCCACAGAGCATGCAAAATTTGCCAAGGGGGCTCAAATGTCCCTCCCACGAGAGACAAGATGGGAGTATCTATTTTTATTTATAAGTCAAAATTTATGAAACCACAAAAAGAGAAAAAATTTTGTTACAACATTGCCCACGTCCATGCCTTTGATTTTCCAAAAATTTTGGACGGAGGTGATTGTTTATTTTGCATTAGCCTCTCGTACAATTTGCTAAACTATGGATACAACCAAAGCCTTAGTCTCAATTTAGGCTAAAAATGGACAAACTACCCATATGGCTACTCAGACTTCGCCAATAGTATACAAAGTGACCCCAACTTTACAATATACAATGCCACAGGTACTCAGACTTCCCTTGCATTTTTGACATTTATTCTACGGGTATACAGAATTCCCCTGCACCTATGCCTCAAAACCCAAACATGATGATTTACCCTTAAGAATGTCGTCACTTAATCTATCATAGGGAACAACTAGTCGTGTGTGATCAAAATTAAAAAAAAAACAAAAACTAAAATCCACATGATAATCCATAAAATGTGGGCACCGTCAGAGTACCCAAAGATATAGAATAAAAATAGTATCCAGAGTGTCATCCTAAAATAACATTAAAAAAATATCCAGCAGCACATCTCCAAAATAATACAAATCCTAGGGCACCACACTAAAAGAAATACAATGTACTCACTGCGTGTGTAAGAAGGCAAGAGAAAAAGGCTCTCCCTGTATCTGCATCAAGAGCTATCTTCTCTTGCTGACTCGACATCACCACTACCAGCATCATCAGCTAACCAATTTGCAGGGGCCTCATCCTCACTATCCATCCTTAGTAAAGGTAGTAAATGGTTGGGTTTGAGTACCTTGAAGATGCCTTTCACCCTATTCGACAGCTTTCTAAAAAACTTGTCTCTCTTCTTCTCTCTCTTCACCATCTTCTCATGTCAATCCTTGAGGTCTCAGTGAGGGGTGGCTAAGGACAACTAGGATCTCTTCAGACTGACTACTATGGTACCCTTTTTTTTCTACTTCTCCCAGTCCCTGAGGTAGTTTGGAGAATAGTTCTCTCACCTCCTACATTTGAACAGAGATGTCATCAAAAGAAGTATCTGATGAAGGTTTGCAAGAGTCTTGGATTGATTTGCCCGTGTCCATCTTTCCTTTCTTACTCTGAACTGGGGCACCCTCACCTCTAAATTTGAGTGGGCAGATGAGGAAGCCTAGACATACCCAAGTATCTGTAATATACTCTTTCACCTATGCCCTCTTATAAAGTTCAGCGATAAGGGAAGGGAAAAGAAGATACATACTTCTATGATTTTAGAAATACCTCCACTCCGAAAGAACAATCTCTTCTACATTGAGAGGGATGTCGGATAGGATGCAAGCCATTCTTTGAGCTCGCAAATCAGTGACAATACTCATATGGGTGCATGGCGATACTCAGCTACATATGATGTTTAGACAAAGCCTGGATTTCGCTGTGAAGTCCTTTATCAAAATATCTCTCTTGATAATGGACCGGGGAGCTTCTTTTCCAAGACATAATATGTTTTCCAGCTAGGTCCCTGGCTCACATGCTCTTGCCTGGAACTTCCCCATGTCAGCATCTGGGAGCCCATACACTGCATTAATCTGCTCCACTCCGAAGTTCACTTACTTATCCCAAATTTTCATCACTAGGTTTGTGAGAAAAACTACACTAAGGTTTGCATAGAACTCATGTACCCACTGCTCATTAGCATTGCAGGGTTCTAGGGCAAAGCACATCCACCGGGTCGCAGTAAGTCTGGCATGGAATTCTGGGCGCTTCTCCTCCACCTTGTCTAAGCTAATACCTCTTTCAGGGAGTAGCTTAGTCCTATGGAAATCGTCATAGTAGAGGTGCTGGCATTATGCGGCCATGAATCTGGTGTCATCAAAATCTTCCATCTTTGAGGTAAGAACTTGTAAGCAGTATAACTAAGACCAATATTAGTATTATCACACCAAAAACATACTAGAACAAATAGGTAAACCCTTGTGGTAGTGTTATGTGAGGTTTTGGGGGTAGCAGAGGATGTGCAGAAGTTTTGAAGTTTGCCAAAATCTGCTCTCAGGTATGGCAATCGCGGTACCTGAGACCTAGTTGGACAATTTCTGTACGGTGTTTAAAATGCAATTTTAACCCCAATCCCTTATTTTAACTCGGCATAAAAAGATTATAAACAGAGAATTTCAAGCCTAAAATGAGTGATCACAACCCCGAACTTAAAGAAATTGAACATAGAATTCGTAGGGGCATTTAATTACACACGTGGCGTACACTTCATTTTAAGCGGTTTAAAGCTTAATTTTGGGTACTCAAGACTTCCCAATAGTATGTACACTAACTACAACAGCTAACCACATCACAATAACAAATAAGCCTGAATTTGGTAATGAAAACATTATTTCAGGGCCTTTTTATATAATAGGTGTTCAAAGCATGCAATTATATCAAAACCAAGGAAAATTTAGACAACTTACCGACTTATATGATGCAGGGGTTGAATTGGCACTTGGATATGGAATGTAATGCCAAAAAAATTAGGGAGAATTTGAGAAAAAACTAAAAGCGGAGCGTGGGGTAAATGGGCAGGCGGATGGTTATTTAGACTGAATTGACCGCGATCGCGATCCTAGTTTTGTGATTGCGGTGGCACGGGCTGCGAACGTGGTAACTGAGACCAAACAATCATGTTTCCTTCACTTTCCTATTCAATCCAACATACCAATTTCATCCATTCCTTTTTCAATTTTAATTAAAATTTCTCTTAGAACCACATCTCATGGATTCTGCATGTAACTAAACAAAATAAAAATGAAATCTACTCTAACATGCATAAAAGGATATATGCCACTCTTTGTTGCGTGATAGGTTACCTCTCATTGAGCGCTTAGTTTAATGTCGTGGTACGATGTCTTCACTCCTCTTTTTATGTCTCCACTTATAAGAGCTGAATATCTGTCCCAACTTTTATTCAAAATACAATGAGCGACAGGGGGCAGATAATTCAGATCTTCCAAGATGGGGCTAGGAAAAGGGGAGGAAATGGAAAGCAAGCTTCGATCTCACCATTTTGAAGACTTAAACCTTTTAACCAGCTTGATATCAATTTTTCGGATTGGATCCTTAGGTAAAAGATTGTACATTAATAGGCCATTCCTTGTACATTGGAAATTAAGTTCCTTGGTCATTAATGGATGGGATTCCATAAGCTCTATTGGAGTGCTAAATTTGAAAATATAAGAATCGGACTCCATCTCCCCAGAATGCATCATTTGCTCGGAGGGATGGATCCTCAGCATATCCTCTAAGCATAATGTTGAAAAGTGGTTTGAATAAGGTCCAACTCCTAATTTCGGGATAACCTCCTCCAAAGCATCTTCACCCAGAAATGAACTAAAGTCATCATACGAGGTTCGCATTGATTCTTCTTTAGACTCTAGTACCATTTCTTTTATTTTAGCCTCTTCTTCCTCATATGATTTGGATGGTTGGAAAGTCACCGAGGAGTCTTTTCTACCAAGACCATCATCATAGTTAGGTTTCTCTTCTCAAGAAACCTTCTATTGGAAAATGGGAATGGTTGTGAGGTTTACAAGAATTATATCCTTGCCTAATTCCTTTGCCTTGATATTTTCCCTTTCTAACACCCCGTAGGATTGATGCAAGTCTTACGTATTCTCCTCGGTTATAGTTACCCGATCCAAAATGGTTTAAAGCATTGCTCGAAGACCAATGGGTCCGATTTATTGCTCCTCCTTCTTCTCATCATAAGACCTATCAATCTCATAGGAAGAACTAGCAATTTGGTTAGTATAATAGAGGGATGGGGCATTTGGACAATCATCCTAATGTCCATCTCGACCACTACATAATGAGCACTTATGTATTATCATCCTAACGTCCATCTCTAAGTCCATCTTTAAGTTAAGTGAAAAGAGGTCGTCGATAATATATATACCCAACTTTTGAATCGAGGTCAAATCCATGAGGAATAATGTAAGTGGCTAGTAAATTAGCCTAGAATAATAGATACTTACTAAATTTAAACCTAGAGTACAAGAATAGAAAAATTGGGGGTTCAAAAAATATCACAACTTATATTTCTTTTTTACGATTTTTAAATATTAATTCGGGGCTACGAATAATTAGAGTTTAATCAATTAGGTCCAGGTTTTGGGATTATACTTTCCTAGGGGTAACTTATGCATGGGTGTGTGATGACTTGATGCAAATTCTAGATATTGATAATGTGGTAGGCTAGGTTAGAAATCCATGAGGCTAGTTTGTCAACAAAACCTCAAAGGTGTCACTCATTGACCCTTTCGAGTACCAAATGAGTGCTTCAATCAAAAATACCTAATGCCTCAATTAGACACCTCTATTTCTAGGATGGTGCCCTAACTAGAGTCAATTTCACAATCACCGTTATGTGTAAGATAGTGAAAATTAGACAACCATGCTTATAAATTGTCTATTATTTCCTTGGATCCCACATCCCTCTTTCAAGGATGATGTGGGTTCCTAAAGTTCACCTAAACACCTTTTTCAAGGATAGGTTAAGCCTTCAAGAGCTTAGGATTTTCACCCACAAACTTTAATTGGGTATTTGAGTCTTTCACCCACAAATCCCAACAAATTTAGTCAAGCAATAATAAAACCCAACATCACAAACTAATAAATGCACAAGTAAATCATATGCCATATATAATTGTACCCTAATCTAGAAAAATCCCAAGAAGAAGAACTATCTACACATAGAAATAGTAAGCAAGATATACCCTATAACTTCCATTGATTAGATATATGAAAGACTAAGTGAATGTTACTTCAAACTTTGAATATCCATTAATCTTCAATGGGAGTTAGATGATCCTTCACTTGGAAGCTACTCCAATGTATTCTTCACCCAAAATTAATACAATATTTTCTTCCCCAAGTATGGAGGCTAAGAAATAGAACAATGTTTAATAATTAGGAATTGTAGAATGTCTCATGGAATGATAGGATTTGAGCCTTATTTAGGGAAAATTTGAGAACTGATGTGTGTATTTACATCTTTGCACTTGGGCTGATTTTTCGCTAGTCTACGATCTCGCCTACTGCGACTGCAAGCAATGCCACATAATCGTGGTATCTTGACCATCTTGACTAACTGTGACCGCGGTCTAAGGACCACGACCGCAATAGTTGAGGCCATGTTCTGCTTCAAGTCTACAGCTTCACTTCTTTGCTCCCATTTGTTCCTTTCTTAGCTCTAATCCACATCTTTTCATCTTATCATCTTGGTGCCTACAAAATATGAATATTAGTGCATTTAATAAACAATTATGTCTCACTTATTCATTCAAAGCATGGTAATGTGCACGAATATGGAGTATAATTGAGTGGTAGATTCACCACTCATCAACACCCCCAACTTAAAGCTTTGCTTGTTCTCAAGCAACACTATCTCTTACTATGAGACAATACACATTTATGCCAAACGTAGATGGCCCAATGATCATATTGACTTTAAGCTTAGTCACTACCACAAGTAGCTCTTTGCACATGGGTCAAGCTATTCTCACTTCACCCCTCAACATAAAAGTAATATTTAAAGATGTAAAAGACTTTAAAGGGTAACAATGTAGAAACGACCAATACTCGATAAGTGACTCACTTTTGACCATCACTAAACTATACTCCTTTTGCCTCATTTCTTGGAAGATGACAAAATTACCCACCTCAACTTGTTCATATGACTTCTTATTGAAAATTTCACACAACAAGATACCAAGTATACAACAAGGAATTTAAGTGAAAAACTATCTCCCTCATAATAACTCTTTATGCTAACAAGTGTTATACCATAGGTTTGCCTCTATTTTCAATCGATACTATAATGAAAGCAAATGGTTGAGATCTCGAAGCTCTTATTGAGCTTGTAATGTAGGTTCATGTTTGGGTAGGATATCATTTAGGAAAAACATTGTTACATCCTCCTGAACATCTACATCACATTATTTTATCAATCCTTTGACTATAGGCCACTTTCCTTTGTTTTCATTCTTTTGATTACACAAGTGCCTACTATTGATTCCTTATTTCACCCATTTTCTTTTATTTCTTTCTCTTACAAATTTCTTATTTATTTGCTTCAATGCTTAAGAACATAGGCATTCACTTATACTTCGTGGCCCAAAGTTTCTTTCATCAATCTTCACCATCCCTAACTTAGGCTTTTAGCCTCAAGTTGCATTTCTAAGTTCAAGGAGGGTATGGTTCAAAAGAAGGATAAAAATTTAATTGCTCATGGTTTGTAAAGTGTTTGCAAAAACAAGGGCTAAAGGCTCAAAGTGGGTGATTAGGAATAAGATTTATGCACTGGTAGGCTTTTTAGACTAACTGTAACGCCTCAAATCTGGTACCTAGAATGCTACACGGTGCTCATGACCTCGAAGGACCACAAGTTAATCCATGACTGATACCTGTACCTGTATACTGCATAAAATACTGAATAATATGGAAACATGAACTGAAAGGCCATAAAGTTCACATAACTAAAGTAAAATATAATATCTAAATGGGGTATGAAATACCCAAAATAAAATTAAAAATACTGAAGTCTGAAACATGATAGTCTAAAAATCCTCTAACTGACTGAACTATCTGAGTAAGGAGTTGATGGGATATGTCCCCAGCTAACTATAACTAATAAACTAAGTAATGATATAATAGAGAAATAATCATGTCCTCAAATGATGAGGACTCACTTCTAACTCTGACTGCTAAAACTGGAATCTACTGTTAATCTAGAGCTCATGTCTCTAAACCTATGGTATAAGACACCATAGTGCAAATACGTTAGTACTTTGAATGTACGGGTATGCATGTGGGGTAGGATGAATGCATGGGGTTCATCTGGATGAACAATACTAAATAACTGACTAATATGAACGTAAAAATACATACATGCATACATAGTAACTATATCTGAAATCGTGATTAACTATATCTGAAATCGTGATAACATGAGTACTAAATCTGAATACTGATAAGATGACATACAGATAACTGATATAACTGATAACATGAGTGATTGTATCTAATAGTCCTAAATCTAGTAGAACTATCTAAGTTCTGTTCTATATCTGATTTGACTGTATCTGATAGTCCTAAATTCTGAAGAGCTATCTGAGTTCTTTTATTGAGACTGATACTGAGACTATGGGAGGCAGTCATCTAACTGACATGCCCCAAATAATGCCTTATAGCTGAATTAGGGTCCAATCTATGCCCTGATTGGAAGGGTGTCAGTACCCCGCCACTGGTAAGGACAACATATGAGTGACCCTAATATAACAGGTAACTCTAATGAGAATGGTGGGAACCATCATATAGCAGGTTAAGCCACCTCATCCACCCTCATATAACAGGCTATGATGTCTCAACCTATGCTGGCTACATAGCTCTGGAATGCAAGGATTGTTTCTAAGAATTACACCCTCATATAACAGGTGAGTTCCCACCCTTAGGTTTGCTCGGTGATAATTTTTACTCCCATCTGAATAGACAATGAACATGATTTATTGAATTGAACATGGACTGAGTTACTGACTTCCGTTGACTGACGGAATACTACTGACATTTGACAACTAACTGAGTTTATGAGATTATGGAGATTTCCTGAGTCATAAGACATTCTGAAGTCTAAGGATCATGGCTTAACTGAGAGTATCATGAAAACATGACATGGCTCTAAGCACACAGCTAATGTTTTGGGTACAAGTACCCCCAGGACTCGATGGAAGGAAACTGACCAAGCATAACTTACTTGAACATATAACTAACATCATAATTCATAATACATTTATAGAAGCATTCCATCAAAACATGTGATAGGTATAACTTGTACATACATAGGGATTTCATGATATCATACTAGTTGGGCATTATTCCTTCATCTAGGCATTTAATCAAACACATGGGAGGCATAGCACATGTAGACAACATTATACAAATATTAATCATCATGATTCATCTCTAATTTCATCATCCTAGGGTTTATTCATAGGTTCACATGAATATACATCTATACAAATCAATTCCACATAAAATTGATCACCCAACATGAATTTGAATTCAATTGATCATTCTCAACATAAACAAAACTAACCTGACATGAAATTCATAAAGAAATCCATAAACTTAAACTTAGAAAAGAGATTCTTTGGCTTCATGGATGAAAGGAGTCCATGAATGAACACTACGCATACCTTAGTTTGTGATTTCGTGAAGAATGATGGAGAAACTTTCTTGGAATTGGTTCTATGAAAACCTTAGCTTGTTCTTGAGAGGTTTTTGAGAGAACAGAGTGTATTTTGGGTGAAAAGTAGCTGAATCACGTTTTAAAGGGCTTAAATAGGGGTGAAAAGTTGACCTTTTTAACCCTGGATGCATCATTTAATTTCAGTAAATTTTCCTGAACTGGGCCCCTGGCGTGATGCGGCGCTATCGCACCATGTCACTGGAACTTGAAAATTTGGAAATTGAGGGTTGTCATGACGCGGAGCCATCACATTGCCCCTTCTGTTGCGACCTAGAATTTGGCGCGACGCGGAGGAAATCACGCTAAGACACTGGAAAAGGATAATTCTGAATTTGGGCCCTGGCGCGATGCGCCAAATCATGGACCCATACTGGAATTTTCTAAATGTCATTGCCTCTTTTGTCGCGGCACGCCACTGACTAATATGGCACTATTTTATGATAGAAACTTAAAATAATCGTAACTTCTGACTCATTTATCAGATTTGGGCGAATCTTATATCGATGGAAAGCTTATTGAATTTCCCATATGACAAAAAGTGAAAATCTTGAAGATTCCTCATGGAATAAACATCATTCAATTTAGAATCTAATACTAGACATTCTTGAGATGAAATTAGCTAGGAAAAAGTATGGGGTATTATAATATCTCTCCCTTAAGAACATTCATCCTTAAATGAGACTGACTGAGAGGGAAGAAAAGACAACTGACGTACATACTGAACATAAATAACTGGAACATGATCTCATGACTGACATGACTGACAAGATATAATACTGAACATGCATATCTGATGCATGTGTAACTGATTCATGAATGCATTACTGAGTATGCAATGGTACTTGATACCAAGTATATAATGGGAACATGAGCATGAAACTACATACCAAGTTTATGATGAACACTGAACATCAAACCGTGTAAGATTAAGGAGAACTGTTACCTTGAGCTTGATCTGAGTTGGCGAAGAAGGGGAGAGGATACTTAGTACGCATGTCTGCTTCTGCTTCCCAAGTAGCTCCCTCGACGGACTAATTTCTCCAAAGAACCTTAACTAGAGGGACTTCTTTTTTCCTCAATCTACAAGTCTGATAGTCTAAGATTTCAACTGGAATCTCTTCATAAGAGAGAGTATTCTGAACGTCAATTCTCTTCTTGACCATTTATCTGAGGATAAAAAGTTGTACTGAGATGAACTTGGGTACCAAGACCCTTTTGGAATACTTTCCATAAATAGGAGGTGAACTGGGTACCTCTGTCTGAGATAATAGATAGCAGAACACCGTGTAATCTGACCAACTCCTTGATGTAGAGTTTGGCGTAATCCTCGGCTGAATAAGAGATATGAACTGGAAGGAAATGAGCTGATTTTGTCATTCTATCTACAATGACCCAGACTGAATCATACTGATGATGAGTTCGAGACAAACCCATCACAAAGTCCATGTTCACAACTTCCCACTTCCAAGTAGGAATACTGAACTCCTACATGGACCTATTAGGCTTCTGATGCTCTATCTTAACTTGCTGACATGTAGAGCACTTAACCACAAACTCTGCAATATCTCTTTTCATCCCACTCTACCAATAGATTTCCCGCAAGTTGCGGTACATATTTGTGTCCCCTGGGTGAATAGAGTAGCGTGCACCATGTGCTTTTCCAAGAATTTGCTGCGTTAAGTCGTCTACACCTGGAACGTAGATACGACCCTGACAATGCAAAACAACATCTCCCCCTTAAGAGAAAACCTCTACTTTCTGATTCTAAATTGACTCTTTTAACTTGAAAAGGCTGGGATCTCTATCCTACTTTTCTTTCACCTCAAAAACTAGAGATGATTTTGAACTACTCTAAACCCATATATCACCCTCATCTGTATCGACTAAGCGAACGCCTAGTCTGGCAAGCTGATGGACTTCCTAAGCTAACTTCTTCTTACTGTCCTCAACATGAGAAACACTACCCATGGATAGTATACTGAGGGCGTCGGCCATTACGTTGGCCTTGCCTAGATGATAAAGGACACTCACGTCGTAATATTTCAAGAACTCTAACCACCTTCTCTAACAAAGATTGAGATCTTTCTGAGAAAAGACATACTAAAGACTCCCATGATCTGTGAACACATCTACATGAACACCATATAGATAATGCCTCCAAATCTTTAAGGCAAATACTACGGCTGCTAACTCAAGATCATGAGTAGGGTAATTCTTCTCATGAGGCTTAAGCTATCTGGAGGCATAGGCTATGACCTTACCATGCTGCATCAGGACATAACCCAAACCTACTATGGATGCATCACAATACACTACGAACCCACCTGGACCATTTGGAAGAGCTAAAACTAGAGCTAAGGTGAGTCGGGTCTTCAACTCCTAAAAACTCTTCTCGCAAGGACCTGACCACTGAAACTTGAATTTATTCTGAGTCAATCTGGACATAAGGGTTGTAATAGAAGAAAATCCCTTAACAAATCATCTGTAATAGCTAGCCAAACTTAAGAAACTCTTAATATCTGATGGAGAGATAGGTATAGGCCAGTTTCCTATTGCTTCGGTCTTTTGACCATCAACTCTAATGATATTATGAAAAAGTGACCAAAGAATGCTACTGACCTTAGCCAAAATTTGCACTTACTGAATTTGGCAAATAGATGATGATCTCTGAGAGTCTAAAGTACTGTCCTGAGATGGTCTGCACGATCACACTCACTGCAAAAATAGACCAGAATATTATCTATGAAGACTATGACAAACATGTCTAATAACTGCTTAAACATACGGTTCATCAAGTTCATGAAAGCGGTCGGGGTGTTGGTAAGACCAAATGACATGACTAGAAATTCAAAGTGACCATAGCGAGTTCGAAAAGCTATTTTCGAAATGTCACATTCCCTAACTTTGAGATGATGATAGCCAGATCTAAGATCTATCTTAAAGAAATAACTGGCTCCCTGAAGTTAGTCAAACAAGTCAACAATTCTAGGAAGAGGATACTTGTTCTTGACGGTGACCTTATTGAGTTGGCAGTAGTCTATACACATTTTGAGAGAACCATATTTCTTGCGTACGAATAATACTGGAGCACCTCACGGGGAAATACTGGGCCTGATGAATCCTTTATCTAAGAGATCTTTCAATTGTTCCTTTAGTTCTCTGAGTTCTGCTGGTGTCATTCTGTATGGAATAATAGAGATAGGCTGAGTATTTGGAAGAAGATCAATGCCGAAATCTACTTCCCTTTCGGGAGAAATTTCTGGAAGATCTTCAGGAAAGACATCTGACTATTCATTCACTACTAGGACTGATTCAAGGCTGGGAGTTTTGGAACTAGTGTCCTTAACTCGAACAAGATGATAGACACATCCTTTAGATAATATTTTCCTTGCCCAAAGGTAGGAAACAAGAAGACCCCTGAAAGCGGATACACTACCCTTCTACTCAAGGACGGGTTCATTTGAGAATTGAAACTGGACTATTTTGTTTCTGCAGTCGACTGTGGCATAGTAGGAATGAAGCCAATCCATGCCGAGAATAACGTCAAAATCAGTCATCTTTAATTTGACTAAGTCTGCTGAAGTGACTTTCCAAAATATCATATCCGAGCAGTTCCTGTATACCCACTGGGCTACGATGGTTTTACCCACTGGGTAGAGACTAAAAAGGGCTCTACTAGAATTTCAGGACTGATTCCAAAATCGCCTGCTATATAGGGAGTAACAAAAGAAAAAAAAGCTCCTGGATCTAGCAAAGCGTAAACATGCACATGAAAGATTTATAACATACCAGTAACTACATCAGGAAAATTTTCCTGATCTTGTCGAGACTAAAAAGCATAGAGACAATTTGGGCGTTGCCCACTAGTAGCACTGGAGGTGGCACCCTGCTGATTTGGGCGAACGTACTGAGCTGAGGAGCGATTCTATTGACCCTGAGAACCTAGCTGAGGACAGTCTCTGACTATGTGGCCTGTCTTGCCACATTTGAAACAAATACCACTACCAGCTCTGCAAATACCCTGATGGTGCTTGCCACAAGTCTGGCAAAGAGGATAGGTGCGGGCTCTGCTAACACTGCCCTGGGACTTAAATCCTGGCGCTCTATATTTGTTACCCTCTCTGAACTTAGGAACTGGAGCACTGACTGAAGAAGGAGTTGGAACTGATGACTTAGGATGAAACTAAGAATGGTTTCCTCCTTCTGACTTAGGCTGAGTAAAGTTGAAACTACTTGACTTCGCTCCCTTATTCTGCTTCTCCTTTATCTTAATCTTTTGTTCCTCAATCTGTTGAGCATGAGTCATAATACTGTCTAAAGTCATGTCACTATTTATCATGGCAGATCTACACTCATTAACCACGCCATCATTCACCCCTGAAATGAACTTACTCATCCTTGCCCTGCTATCTGCAACCACATAAGGGGCATATCTGGCTAATTGAGTAAACTTAAGAGAATACTCTTTCACTGTCATATTACCCTGCCTGAGGTTGATGAATTCTAACACCTTAGATTCCCTAAGCTCTAGGGGAAAGAATCTATCGAGGAAAGCAGACGCAAACTCCTTCCACTCAATTGGCCCTACATCATCTTCCCTCTCTGACTTTCACTGCTTGAACCAAGTGTGAGCAACATCCTGCAACTGATATGCAGCTAGCTCAGTACTCTCAATAGTAATCACCCCCATGATGTTTGTCACCTTCTGCACCTGATCTAGGAATACCTGAGGGTCTTCATCTGTCTTTGACCCGAGATAGGATGGAGGATTTATTCGGGTGAAATCCCAAATCCTGGTTGCAATTGAATTGGAAACTGGATTGGCCGGAATGAGAGTTGGTCATTCATTCTGAGCAGCAACTGAGTTAGCAAGAGTAGTGAATGCAGCTCAAAACTCTACATGAGAAAACTAATCACCCAAAAGATCTTCGAGCTGGGGGGCTGACTGATTTCCATTTCTTTTTTTAGAGGCATGTTCTGTAGAAGAGAGAGAGAAATAATTAGATTGAGAGATTGACTTAAGATTATTCTCACTGACACGACATAAATACTAAAAGAGGGAAAATTGTTCCTAAAACATCTTATAGCCTCTTGTACATAAATGTGGCGTGAAATACACCTATGTACAAGACTCTACTAGATGTGGCTTTCACACTTCCTAGGAATCTATTGAACCTTTGGCTATGATACCAAGTTTGTAACGCCCCAAATCTGGTACCCAGAATGCCACACGATGCTCCTGACCCCGAAGGATCACAAGCTAACCCATGACTGATATTTGTACCTATATACTGCAAAAAAATAATGAATAATGTGGAAACATGAACTGAAAGGCCATAAGGTTCACATAACTGAAGTAAAATATAAAATCTAAACGGGGTATGAAATACCCAAAACAAAATTAAAAATACTGATTTCTGAAACATGATAGTCTAGAAAGCTTCTAACAGACTGAACTATCTGAGTAAGGAGTTGATGGGACATGTCCCCAAATAACTCGAACTAATAAACTAATTAATCAGATAATAGAGAAATAATCATGTCCTCGAATGATGAGGACTCACTTCTAACTCTGACTGCTGAAACTAAAATCTACTGCTGATCTGAAGCTCATATCTCTAAACCTATGAAATAAGACACCATAGTGCAAATGTGTCGGTACTTTGAATGTACTGGTATACATGTGGGGTAGGCTAAATGCATGGGATTCATATGCATGAATAATACTGGCTAACTGACTAATATGAACGTGAGAATACATGCATGCTTACATAGTAACTCTATTTGAAATAGTGATAACATGAGTACTAAATCTGAATACTGATAACATGACATAATGATAACTGATATAACTGATAACATGAGTAACTGTATCTGATAGTCCTAAATCTAGTGGAACTATCTGAGTTCCGTTCTATATCTGAGTTGACTGTATCTGACAATCCTGGATTCTGAAGAACTATCTGAGTTCTTTTATTGAGACTAATACTGAGACTGTGGGAGGTAGTCATCTAACCGACATTCCCTAAATGATGCATTATAGCTAAATTGGGATCCAATCTATGCCCTGATTGAAAGGGTGTCAATAACGCGCCACTGGTAAGGACAACATATGGGTGACCCTAATATAATAGGTAACTCTAATGAGAACGGTGGGAACCATCATATAACAGGTTAAGCCACCTCATCCACCCTCATATAGCAGGCTATGATGTCTCAACCTATGCTGGCTACATAGTTCTGGAATGTAAGGATTGCTTCTAAGAATTACACCCTCATAAAATAGGTGAGTTCCCATCCTTGGGTTTGCTCGGTGCTAATTTTTACTCCCATCTGAATAGACACAGAACATGATTTATTGAATTGAACATGGACTGAGTTACTGACTTCCGTTGACTGACAAATTACTACTGACATCTAACAACTAACTGAGTTCATGAGATTATGGATATTTCCTGAGTCATAAGACTGTCTGAAGTCTAAGGATCATGGTTTAACTGAGAGTATCGTGAAAACATGACATGGCTCTAAGCACACAGCTAATTTTTTGGGTAAAAGTACCCCCAGGACTCGATGAAAGGAAACTGACCAAGCATAACTTACTTGAACATATAACTAACATCATAATCCATAATGCATTTCTAAAAGCATTCCATCAGAACATGTGATAGGCATAACTTGTACATACATGGGGATTTCATGATATCATACTAGTTGGGCATTGTTCCTTCATCTAGGCATTTAATCAAACACATGGGAGTCATAGAATATGTAGACAACATTATACAACAATTAATCATCATGATTCATCTCTAATTTCATCATCCTAGGGTTTATTCATAGGTTTATATGAATATATATCTATACAAATCAATTCCACAAAAATTTGATCACCCAACATGGATTTGAATTCAATTGATCATTCTCAACATAAATAAATCCAACCCAACATGAAATTCATAAATAAATCCATAAACTTAAACTTAGAAAGGAGATTCTTGGGGCTCATAGATGAATGGAGTCCATGAATGAACACTACGCATACCTTAGTTCATGATTTTGTGAAGATTGACGGAGAAACTTTCTTGGTATTGGATCTTTTATAAAAACTCTAGCTTATTCTTAAGTGGTTTTTGAGAGAAGAGAGTGTATTTTGGGTGAAGAGTGGCTGAATCATGTGTTAAAGGGCTTAAATAGGGGTGGAAAGTTGACCCTTTTAACCCTGGACGCATCATTTAATTTGAGTAAATTTTCCCGAACTGGGCCCCTGGCGCGACGCGGCGCTATCGTGTCGTGTCATTGGAATTTGACAATTAGGAAACTGAGGGTTGGCGCGATGCGGAGCCATCGCATTGCCCCTTCTTTTGTGACCTGGAACTTTGGCGCGATGCGGAGGAAATCATGCTAAGACACTTGAAAAGGACAATTCTGAATTTGGGCCTCGGTGCGACGCACCATAATCATGGACCCATACTGGAATTTGCTAAATGCCATTTCCTCTTATGGCATAGCGCGCCACAGACTAATATGGCACTGTTTTACGACAAAAACTTAAAATAATCATAACTTCTAACTCGGTTATCAGATTTTGGCGAATCTTATATTGATGGAAAACTTATTGAAGTTCCCACATGACAAAAAGTGAAAATCTAAAAGATTCCTCATGGAATAACCATCATTCAATTTAGAAGCTAATACTAGACATTCTTGAGATAAAACTAGCTAGGATAAAGTACGGGGTATTACACTAATGTGGGCTTCCAAAAGTCACAAAAATGGACTAAGATCATTTATCCAACTAAATACAATCAAAATTTAGCCTTGAAAGACCAATGGGGCAATTTATAGATGACATAGTATACATGAGTTTTAGAAAAATAAACTCACCGCACATGACATGTGAACTCACCAAGGAGGCTGCATTGCCCCTCATGTAAGAGTCAAACATAGAGTATCTATCAATATGTATATGCCAAAGATTTTGGAATAAAAAAAAGATAAAAAAATTTGTTACAAGGTTGCTCATGTCCATGCCCTTGATTTGTGAACAATTTTTGGACGGAGGTGGTTGTTTGTTTTACATTTGCACCACGCACAATTTGCTAACTTATGACAATAATCCAAACCTCTATCTTCATATTTGGCTTAATATGGGCAAACCAACCATATGGATACTCAGACTTTGCAAATGAAATGAGTGCAGTCTCAAATTTGCAATGCTACAAGTACTTAGACTTCTCTTGCATTTATAACCTTGATGCCATGGGTACTCAGAATTCCCCTACATCTAAACTCAAACCCCAATCATGACGCTTTTCCTTTAAGAATTTTGTCACTCAATCTATCGTAGGTAAAAGCTCGTTATGCATCACCATAATCAAAATAAAACTAAGTAAAACAAAAATCTAATTATCAAAACAACATGACTAATCAATGAAAATGTGGGCACCATCTGAGTGCCCAAAAATCCCAATCCATCATCTAAGGCAACATAAAGAATCCACAAATAAAAATACAAAATATCCAAGAATGTCTCAAAACCAATAGTATAAAATGCAAACATGGGTAAAACAATCCCTACCCATAGCTTGCAGTGACCTCACTACATAATCATGTAATCAATAGAGAGTGGAAAAAAATGTTCTTCCTGTGTCTACATCATGTGATTCCATCCCCTACAGACTCAGCATCATCATCACCAACATCAACATCAGACCACTCAGCAGGTGCCTCGTCATCACTCTTAACTCTGGGAGAAGGTAGCTTGTCACGAGGTTTCAGGAACTTCCACAGGTCTTTGACCCCTTTATATATTTTGCTAAAAAATTTCTCTCTTTTTCTCCCTCTTCTTCATCTTCTCATGGGAGTCTCAAAGATCTCTGTGAGACTCTACCAGTACTAGGTATGCCCTCTCAAGTCTAGCAATTGTGGCTTCCCGCTTTTCCTAATCCTTATACTTCTCATAGTCCTCATGGGACACATAAGAGTAATGCCTGGAGGATAACTCTTCTATCCCTTGAGGAAAACCTGATACTAGATCCTTGATGGCCCTAACATCAATACCAATGTCTTCTAGAGGCCTAGCAGTAGGTGGTCTACAAGATTTGGGCTCCTCAACTGTTGACTTGACCAAGTCAATCTTCCTCTTTTTATTGTGCCTAGGTGTACCCTCACCCCTTATTTTGAGCAAAGTGATGTAGGGTCTTGGTTTCACCCAGGTGCCTATAGGATACTCTTCCATATCAACCCTTCTGCACAACTTAGTAATAAGAGAAAGAAAGGAAAGAAGTGTACCATCTTGAATCTTAAAATACCTCCACTCTTTAAGCATAATATGGCCCACGTTCAGAGCAATACCAGACATAAGACATGCTACCATGCGAGCTCGCAAATAAGTGACAGAAGTCATATGTGTTCAAGGCAAAACTCTGCTGCAAATGATGTTTAACCAAATTCTAGCTTCTACTATGAAGCCGTTCATAGAAATCCCTCTTTTGGTGACAACCCAAGAGACCTCTCTATTAGGTCATAGTATGCTATCCATCCAAGTTCTTATCTCACAACCTTTGGCTTGGAAGTCAGCCATGTCTACATTCGGAAGTACATAAACTTCATTCACTTGTTATGCACCAAAACATACTTCCTTTCCTATAATCATTATTACATGGTTTGAGAGAGAGACTATGTAGAGATTCATGTAAAACTCTTGCACCTAATATTCATTAGCCTCACAAGGACCTGGGGAAAAACATATCTATCCAAAATCACCAAGCTTATCCAAGAATCTTGGGTACTGGTTCGACACCTTATCCGTATAGATGCCTCTCTCTAGAAGTAGTTTGGTCTTTAGAGGTCACTGTAATACTGGTTGTGAAATTCAGGATCCACGAAATAGACTTGGTCGTAGTCTCCCATATTGAGTACCTGTAGGTAACATAATCAAAACTATCATTAGTGATTTCACACCAAAACCACGTTAGATTAATTAGTTAAACTCATGTGGCAATGTTGTAAGAAGTTTTGGGGTAAGAAACAAACCTGCAGAAATTTTGGACTCAGCTGAAAGCTGGTCTCAATTATGGAGATCGTGGGCCTTTCACTACGATCGCGGTGCCATTGTCACGGACTCTTGACTGTGATATCAGTTCTGCGATCGCAGCCCCGATGATCGCAATCATGGTAACTGGGACTATTTTTGATAGTTTCTGTGCATCACCAAAACATCAGATTTTAACCCCAAAATAAGTTCCATTTTATCAATTCTCATTATGCTCATGACACTTAAACCCTCAATGCTAGATTATTGCTCTCAAAACTCAAATAAACTTACATGGATTTCATTGGGTCCATTAATCAAACATATGGTGTACACATGAATTTTATTAGTTATAGGCCTAAATTCGGGTACTTAAGACTTCCCCATTAATGTGTACATCCGATTACAATAGTTAACCACCAAAATAACCACACACAAACATGGATTTAGCATTGAAAACACTATTGTGGGCCTTTTGCTAAACTATAATTCCAATCCTAAAATAACATCAAAACAAGGGATTTTAGACCACTTACCGTGTTATATGATGAGAATGATTTGAAATGCACTATGTGAAAACTCAACAAATACTTCAACCTTAGAGAATTTTAAGAGAATTTGAATAAGAGGCACGAGGGAGAACAAGCAGTCCGATGGTATTTTAAACTGCATTGGCTATCGCGGTCAGATGCCTGCAATCGAAGACACACAGCGACCGCGATCGCAGTGACCCAAACTACAATCGCAGCAACTGAGACCAATTTTGAAGTCCTTTGCATTCCCCTGCTCAGTCCCAATATGATAATTTCACACCTTTCCTTTTTCAAGTTCAATCAATACTTCTCCTAGAACAAATATTTCATGGATTATACATGAACAAAAACAAAATTAAAATCTACTCTATCATGCTTAAATGAAAGGATACGGGCCACTTTCATGACATGGTGGGTTTCTTCCCATCTTTTGTGGCAAACCACCCCTCCTACTATCATTTGTGTTTCCACTTAGAAGATTTGAATCTCTGTCCTAACTTTCGCGCACTATGAGTTGAGCGGCAGAGGGACAGAAGATTCAAATCTTCCAAGGTGAAGCTAGACAGAGGTAGGGGAATGACAATGAAGCTTTTATCTTTCCACTTTAAAGACTTGAATCTTTTACCCAATTTCACATCAAATTTTCAGTTTGGCTCCTTGGGTAAGGGTTGGAACATCAATAAGCATTAGTTGAACATCGAAAGTTAAACTCCTTGGCCTTGGAGTGCAGGGTACCCATGTGCTCATTAGGAACGTCAAACTCCAAAATATAAAGATGGTGCTCCTTCTCCCTAAAATCTATGATTTGCTCGGGTAGATAGATTTTCATTAAATCCACCAAGCATAATGTCAAAAAATAGTTTGAATGAGGTTCATCCCTTAATTCTGGAATTACATCCATTTTGGCACTCACCCCGAGATGGGCTAGATTCTTCATAAGAGATTTTCTTGGCTACTTCTTTTGACTCTAGCACCATTTCATCACTTTTGGTATCTTTAACAATATTTTTTTAGTTGGTTGGGAAATCATCGAGGATTCATTTCTACTAAGCTCATCATTGACCACGTATCTTGGTTTCTCTTCGTGATTCACCTCCTTTGGGGAAGTGGGCAAGGTGATGGTATTTACAAGATTTGTTTCCTTGCCCATTTTCTCTATATTGGCGATCTCGTCTTTACATGCCTCTATGGATTGATATATGTCTTGTACATTCTCCCCCGTTGTAGTTACCCGATCCAAAATAGTTTGAAGCATTTCTTCAAAACTATTGGACTTGGCTTGTTGTTTTTCCATTAGTGGATCATAATGCCTGTCAAACTCATAAGAAGAACTAGTAATTGGGTTAGCATAATGGGGCGGGGCATTTGGACAATCACTCCAATATCTATCTCAACCACCATATAAAGAACAACCATACTCACTATAGGATCGAGATAGAGATTCTATCTCTTTCCGGGGAGTATATCTACAATCTCTCAAAAAGTGGGGTCCATCACAATATGGATATGGATCATCAAGATAGGACTTCCAACTACCAAAATCAGAATAGTCTCGAGATGCCATAGAGAAAAGTAAATAAAAACAAAAATCTACCTAACACAAGAAACAAAAGAAAATCACAAACACATATTTACAAGTTTGAATTTAAGCAAGTAAGCTAAAATTCTAAACTAACTCAATACACCAAATTGTTTCCCGTCAACGACGCCATTTTTGATAATGCTCAACTTACACGTCAATTTAAGTACAAGGCAATCATTGTCAATATATTTACCCAAATTTTAAGTCGGGGTCGAATCCATAGGGAATAATGTGAGTGGCTAGAAAATTAGCCCGGAATAATGGATAGTTGCTAAATTCAAACCTAGAGTACAAGAAGATAAAAATGGGGGGTTTGGAAAATATCACAACTAATATTTATTTTTTATGGTTTTCAAATATTAATTTGGGGATACGAATAATTAGAGTTTAATCAATTAAGTGGGTCTTGGGATTATGCTTTCCTAGGGGCAACTTATGTATGGGTGTGTGATGACTTGATGCAAATTCTAGATGTTGGTGATGTGGTAGGCTTGGTTAGAAATCCTTGAGGCTAGTTTGTTAACAAAACCTCAAGGGTGTCGCTCATTGACCCTGTCGAGTACCTAATGAGTTCTTCAATCAAAACCACCTAATACTTTAATTAGACACCCATATTTCTAGGATGGTGCCCTAAGTATAGTGAACTTCACAATTACCCTTATGTCTAAGATAGTGAAAATTACCCAACTATGCTCATAAATTGTTCTTATTGCTTTGGTTCCCACATCCTTCTTTCAAGGATGATGTAGGTTCCTAAAGTTCACCCAAAACCCTTCTTCAAGGATGGGTTAAGCTTTCAAGAGGTTGAGATTTTCACCCACAAACCCTATTTGGGTATTTGAGGCTTTCACCCACAAATCCCAACCAATTTAGTCAAGCAATAATAAAACCCAACATCACAAACTAGTGAATGCACAAGTACATCACATCCCACACATAATTGCACCCTAATCTAGCATACTCCCAAGAGAAAGAACTAGCTACACATAGAAATAGTAAGCAAGAAATACACAATAACTTCCATTGATTAGATCTATGAAAGAATAACTGAATATTACTTTAAACTTTAAATATCCACAAATCTTCAATGGGAGTTAGCTGATCCTTCACTTGGAACTTACTCTAATGTATTCTTTACCCAAAATTAATATAATATTTTCTTCTCTAAGTATGAAGGCTAAGAACTAGAACAATGTTCAATAATTGGGAATTGTAGAATGTCTCATGGAATGATAGGGTTTGAGTCTTCTTTAGGGAAAATTTGGGAATAGCTGTGAGCATTTACATATTTTCCCTTAGGCTGATTTTCCGCTAGGCCACGATCAAACCACTTTCGCGCGATCAAACCACTTTGGCGCGATCGCGGGCAATGCCACACGATCGCGATATCTTGACCATCTTGACTGACCAACACCGTGGTTTGAGGACCATGATTACAGTATGAGGACCGTGATTGTGATAACTGAGGCCATGTTTTACCCTAGGTCTTCAGCTGTACCTTTTTCTCCCTTTTGTTTCTCTTTATCTCCACTCCACATTTTTCCATCTTATCATCTTGGTTTCTGCAAAATATGCATATTAGTATATTTAATCACAAATTATGTCTCACTTATTCATTCAAAGCATGGTAATATGCACGAATATGGACTATAATTGAGTGGTAGATTCACCACTCATCAATGACTAAAGTGCCAAATGGTGAACAAATCTGAACAGGTCCAAACTCGAATTGAACATCGAAATCATCCACTAAGGTGCTAAGTGCATTGCCCCTAACTAAAGGTACCACAACACCATGAGATTGATCTAAATGGGATGAATGACTGATAATTCCATGTTGGGGACACTCTCTGGACTAGTGAGCGGGCTTTCTGTAGTCTTAACAAAGCCTAGAAGCCCTAACCTTGAGAGAAACACGAGATAACCCCAACTTGCTAGCCAACTGACACCTACTGAAATAACCATCCTTCTCCCAATCATAACATACCTCAAGAACTCTAGGATGGCGATGATTATATGCTAACTCTGTCTGAACAACCAACTCGCATCTGGGGAACTCTCTAGACCAATGTCCTATCTCGCCATAATCAAAACAATCTCCTAAAAGACTCCAAGATACTGCCCCTTCTAAACCAGAATGGACTCCATGGCTTGAAGACCCATATCAAAAACTTTGCAAGGTCCAATGAGAATCTTCCTAATATGATCACCATGACTAATTCGAGAGATACCTATAGTCTGAAATGTTATTTGCGTAGAACCAATAGGCTACAAGTAAAGCTGACCTCCACTGGGAGGATCCTCACTCTCGAATAGAATACCAATAACACTGCACTAATGACATAGTTTCTTAGTGCCACCTCCATAAGTCTTAATGCATGCTCTCTCTGTGGCCCTCGTGTGATCAACAACTTGAGAGAAGGAATACTCCCTGCTATCAAATGCTACATTACCAAACAGAGTGCCAATGCTAATCCTCTAATAATTCCATGCACTATGTTTTACTCGGAAGGATATAGTTAGGAATATGTCTGGCCCATTCAAGAAACCTAATCTCATACTCTAAAACTGTCAAAGAACCCTGTTAAACACTAATAAATCTAAATTGGCTTGATAATTGCTCGGTCAACTGAATGCCACCCTTGGCTATGAGGTATCCATAAAAAGATTTAGTATCCCCAATGTCGAATCTCAAAAGGTTGAAGTGATCACAAACTCTATCAGAGCTTGGGTTGGACCTAAACCCTCTGACTGACGCTGAAGATCTTTCACATTTAACCCTGACTCCTGGTTTGACCCTACATTAAATTTTTAGAAATGTGTTCCAAAGTCCCATATGCATCTATCAACAATCTTACTTTGCCCATTTGAGATAGAGTAGAGTTAAGGAACGTACTTGAGGTTCATAGAAATCCAGATACATGACAAGGTGTCAAGAAAAAAATTTATTCAGAATGCCCCATAGCCTCCCAAAGATAGGTTACAGAAGTCTCCGCACCGATCCGCAGGACTCTAATAGATACTTAGCTTTTGTACCAACACATCGATAAACCTGGCTCTGATACTAATTTATCACAATCCAATTTCTCAAGTCATGATAGCACCTACTATAACCCACTAGTAGGTAAGACAACTCGTATTTTAGAATCTCTAGTAGTAGACTATTGAGAGAGAAGAAGGAAGAATGCAGAATAAATATAGCAAAAGACTGAAATACATAAAGTAGTCTCAAAACCTGGTGGAATCAATACAAGAGTTGCTAATATAATAAGACTACAAAATAAAGTACTAAATGAATATATTGATACAATCCATCTATAAAGACAACATAGAGACTAGACTAGTACATAAGAGGGAGAATAGCAATACTCTGAACTCCAGGATCTCACCCTATGTCTCCGAACCATAGCTGCTCCGCACGATGCACAAAATAATGGCGAGAACCCATACTATGATTTGCAGGCTGCAAAAGCATAGTATGAATACCAAACACGAGGAACTCAGTAGGCAACTGCCAACTAACCTCCAAATATAATGCAAAATAACAGCATGTAATCAAAAACGTAAACTATACCCAAATATCCCACAAACTGCATACTAAAGCTAATGAGATAATAAGGATATACTATCATATTCATATCCAAGAAACTAATACAATAAGACTAAGGAGGTATTAAGGATGAACTATCCTATCTATCCATACTCAAGAACCTCAACACTATACCATATATCACTGACCAATATACGAATAAGGAGCGAAAGGAGGATATATAATAGTATACAAGGCCAAGAAATAAATAGACAACTTGAATAAATAAAGGAAAGAAAGGATATACGGTATTACCATAGCTCATATAAATAGATATACATATATATACATATGTGTGTGTATGTATGTATATATTTATATAAAGGCACAAACTAAGTCATCACACTTGTATCTACAAGCCTCCCAATCATCATAGAAACTAGTACTAAAATAATCAGGGTCTCTCATCCATATGTCTAAACATGAGAAAATTACCATAATAAAGCAACCGTAAAGAAAGGAATCCGAATATCAGAGTATAAAGACATAATTCTTAACCAAGGGATAATCATGCATAAAAATATAACCATAAGATGAAAGAATCAGAATCTTGCCCTAAATCTCAATACCATCCTAATAATCATCATATCATGTACTAACATAATAGTAACAATAATAAAATATAGTAATCGGCTAGTCCAGACAACTAATACCTATCTGAGATTTTCAAAAAAACCCCACCACCATAGGCCCAAAAGGTTCAATCAACAATCAGTAAACCATAAGTCATACTCATCACCTATACCTATGCAACCCCCATAAGGCTGATATATCGGAACATACTGGTAATAGACAATGCATATGGAAGGATGAATGCAAAGAGAATCCATAATAAAATAACCAATTCAAGTACCATAAATTAACCAAGTATACATACCTCCTCCAGCTCGATGGCTCACAAAGGCAGGACCTATGGTTACCTCCTTCTCCTAACACAACAACTCATGGATGAAGTAGTTCTTAGGGGGTTTAGGAGTACCTGTATACACTGGCCTGATCTTGACCCAAGATTTTCAATAATCATTAATGTCATCAGTAATCTTCGGGCTTGAATCAGAACTTATATCATCATCAGTCCACTTAGTCTAGTTCTTGGTATATATATAAATGTATACATATAAAATGCATAGGCTAGAATCGTGGCTAAAAGAGTATAAATTTGTATATCCATTGCCCAAGGTAAACTCCGGGACTAAATCATTATACAAGTGTAGAAAGGGTCAGAATATCTCTCGATTGAGGTAAATAGTAGTAGCTAAATCGTGGACTAGAACCTATCTCGATCAAATCTCTAAAACATCATATTTAGGCTCAAAGGCTCACAAGTCATTCATTAAGATGGTAAGATTCTTGTTATAAAGAAATTCATTTTAAAAGTGAAAAGTGGAAATAAATTCCTTTTTAGTAAAAGAGTAATAAAACCATATTTTAGTTGGAATCATACCATTTACCATCTAAGTGTTTATGATTGTACCGAATCTATGTATGCCATCACCAATATTCAAACAATACAATTATAAGCATCAATATGCTTATAAACTATGGCCATTTCCTTTACGAGGATAGAATACTTCCTGAAACCAAATCAATATCATAATCATACCCTTGGGACAAATATAAATGCGGCATAACCATAGCATCATAAGCATGGCCTTAGGCTCAATATATATCCAAAATAACCATAGCATCATAATTTGGGGGAAACCATTAGAATCCACCAAGTAGCATATTAAATATCACACTAAGGTTTCATTAACCTCAACCAAGTCTAATGATACTAACATGTGTAAATAAGTCTATAAAATCTAACACAAATATTAGCCTAAAGTGGGTCGGAGAAGCCCACTTCTAATCTCTGAAATTCATTTTAGACAAGTTTCTATCCCGGGCTAGGCTAAGGTATATCAATTAACTTTTAGATGTTTAATAAGCCATAATTATCACTAAGGTAGCAATTCCACCTAGAACATGAGCAACTAAGTTAATTCCACCTAAATTATCATTCCAAGATAGCCTAAGCAGTTCAAATAAGACTAATCATGCTTTCAATACCTAAATCTTATTCCATATCTAGAATAATATCATAATAATACTACGAATTAGCTCAATCTATAAAGAAGATAAAAGGATTAAAGAAATATAATAAGTATTTCAACTTAAGGGTCAAATACCCTTCTAGCACCCAAACACACAATTTAGGCTAACTCACGGTGTTCTACCCAAAATCACATCCTAACATCCCTATCTAACATGCCACATATATAAAATACCATCTCAAGTGAAGAATAGATCGGAGCCTACCTCGGTACCGAACCGGAATCCTTAGATCATTTATGAATCATCTGTCTTCACTCCAAGATCTTAAAATGTGTCACACTATCAAAATAGTAATCTACATATCGTTAGGAGTAAAATGAGACCCATATTTCTATATTAAGGGACGGGCCAAATTTTTGGTCAAGAACGGTCCCATGAGGCTCGCAAACAAAATCCAAAATTGAATCCATCACAAGGTCCCTCGAAGGACAAGAAATGTGTGCTCAAAAGTTGAGCATAAATGGAGCATAAATTGGATCTCAAATCAACCCTTAAAGTTTAGAAATTTAAGACCTAATTTCTAAGAACTTTAGCTACAATTTGGATGGAAATTGAAGGGAATGGGAAATGACCAAGAAAATTTAGGTTAGCTTACCTGAACCTACGTGGATGATTATCACTTTTTCCTCTCTTTGAGCTCTTAATTTTATGTGAAAATGATGGAAGAAGTGATAGAAAATTGGGTGGCGAAGAGAGCTTTTAAAGGCTACAGGTGCTGCTAAAGAAGACACTAGGGCGCTAAAGTGGGAACACGACCGCTAAAGTGGTCTGGCAACAACAACAGGTGTCGCTAAAGCGGTGAGCGCTAAAGTGCATCATCGACAAAGGGTCCAGGACCGCTAAAGGGTCCCTTGAGAGATAAAGTGTTGAGTGCTAAAGAGACCCAATAGGCGCTTAAGAGGTCATATCAGGTTCCCTGCACCAAATTTTGCTAACTGCGAAATAGACTTAGATCGGGCGATCGGGATTCATTCGGAACCACATGCGTGCAAACGAACTATGCTACCACACCAAATTTGACACTTTGGACTCAATGGATCCATCGAAACTTTCATTCGAGATCATTTAGACTAAATGTGAGGCCCACATGTATAGTTTCATGTTTTACAAAATCCACCCAATAGCCCAATATGAGTCCGGAAGCCTCGAGACCTGAACCGAGGGTCCTCCTAGCCTAAAATCAATATTTTGGAGTTGATGGCGCTGTCAGAATTCTTATTCGAGGTCTTCTACTAGGATTTTTGGTACGAGACCAAAACCTAAACAACAAAAGCTCCAAAACAGGAAGATGAGCCTAATATCTAAATGAACTGTCCGATAATCAAACCGACAGTTTCGACAAGTCATAAATAAACTGTGGCCAATGCGGGAATAAATGATAAAAATACATGCAAATTGAGGAAATGACCTAGAGGATCAATGCTGAAACTTACCTCAACCCTAACAATGACAACCTATTAATTTCATAACGTTCCCAACTATCTAAGTTATAAAAAACCTTTAATTACCTAACAAGATATGAATTGCTGCCATAAGGCACCTATCACTACCGCATAAGAGTTACAAATAATATTCTAGTGAGCATCCTTCTAGGACTAGGAGTACTCAAATGAGTATCATCTAATGAACTTGATTCTTATAATATCAGGGAGCAATAAGTTCTTTTATAATCTAGAGGCTAGTTCCCACGTACTTCCTGATACAACCCTCGAAAATATATGCCCTTATCAATTTCAAATCAACATGCTCTCAGTTAATGAAGAATATTAATCATGGTTAATCAATCAAATGTACAGTGTCGGGTAGAACGACCAGTTAAAGTCATGTCCGATCGTACGAATAAAATTATTATGACAAGTATTTTTGAGCTTTCATGAGATATCGTTGATACAATGATCATGTCAAGAGGAGTGTCTATACATCCATACTTCATATAATAAGCAGTAGATAATTTGACCATGTATAAACCAAGTGACAGATACTCTATTTCTCATAGCAAGTAAATCCTATGCGGGATGTCTGTAGTGTGAAAAGTTTATAAACTATTAACCCACAAGCCATTAAAAAAATGCAACACAAAGTGATATAATTGTCAAGGTTTTCAAGAAGGCAACACATAAGCAAGTAACACATAAGCAACATGAACTAAAAGACATGCATAGTGCGAGTGGAGAACTATAAAATACATACTGCAGACGAATTTATACTGCCTCAACCAAGTAAAGAACTTTTGGCCCCTGACATTTATGTAGTTAGCTTTCTATCCTCAAACCAATTACTCTCTCACTAAAAACCTTTCATGTTCATAACTTACTCAACTTCAATTTTTCTGATATTTATTATTAGTTTAAAATGTAGCCTTGCTTATTCAAAATAATTATGCGCTACCATAACTTTTATCGTGTTGGACAATTTCATCCACATTATCTATCTCTTAAATTCAAAATTTTCATTGTTTCTAATATAAACCAAACAACAATTTCTTTTAAATTCATTTTTTCACACTTCATATAATATGGCCAAACTGCATGTAATTCACATACAATAACTATACTAACCTTTAAGCTCGATATAAGGAGATCCACAAAGGTTATTAGTTCACCCGAAATATCTGAAGCATGCAAGTAGTAGAAGTCAGCACTACATCATTTTTGAATTACGGGTCACCCTTGTGACAGTTCTACGCTTGGACTCTTTTATTAGTCTGAGTTTGCCCTTAATAAGCTTAACCTGAATGACTCTCAACTGAGGGTAAACCACAAATAACCCCTCCTGATTTAGCTCTATAGCACGATTTGGATATAAGAAAGGTAACCGATCCAAAATGCTCCATACCCTCCTAATTATAAGTGGTGCACAACACACGCATAAGTAAGACTCTACTAGACACGACTTGTAGACTGCCTAGGACGCGATATTGCTCTGATCCCAAGTTGTCACACCCTAAACTCAGAGATCGCAACTGGCATCCAATGCCTTACTTGACTGATAAAACGAACACCCAACAAAAAGCATAACTGCAAAAACTAAGGGACGATGAGGCCCAAATGAAATGAAACATTGATAATAAAAAATGCAAAAGAGTAATACAATAGACCGAGAAGGTCGCTTTAAACCACAAACTGTACAGAAGCTAGTCCACCAAAAAATATATACACGAGGGCGACAAGGCTAAAAACTCAGGATACAACTAGCGAAAAGGCCATAACTGTCTCATATACCCACAATAATTGTCTACAAGCCTCAGAGATAAAGAACTACTAACAACACGGAACAAGGCCCTGACATACCCATTAGCTCTGCAAAGTAGAAGAAGACTCAACATTCCTAGAAAGAATAGCGCATCTCAATCATCAACTGCACTCGACCAAATGTAATGGGATCACTATGTTCCTAATAATTGACAATCTTAAATGCCGTGTCCCCTAGGCAATGAAAACATCAGTATGAAATAATGTGCCGAGTAGGTAAGGCAAATAAAGGTATCATGAAGTAACGAACGTACATACAAATAGGAGTCAAAGATATATGACCGTGCTTATCGCCTCATTAATTTATGGGCGGTGTCGTGAAATTATGACACTTGAGACGTCTAAAACTATAAATATTTGCAATTATGATGCTATTTTTATATGGGTATGATGTGTTTTTTGGGAATGTGAAGGTCAAATAAGTCAGGAGAAATAAAGTGCTGAATATTGGACAGAACTACAACAAAATGTATTTCTAGCCACGAAATCTAAGCTATGAATTTAAAAATAGTAGCTAATATCTAGTAATAGTTTCAAAAATTTAAACTAGGTAGCTAATTACAAATTCATAAAATTTCTTAGCCACAAAAGTTAAACTGACAAAGCTAATTTCTCATTTTTGCTACAACTAATGATAATCGTGACAATAATTGCCTAAATAGCTAACAACTCTATTGGTACAATAAAATTTTGTAGCTAATCATAAACTTTTGCCACACAATAAAAGTTATTGTAGCAATAGCAATTTTTTGGCCACAATAAATTATTTAAAATAAAATATTGTAGCTGATTTTTCTTTTACTTCAATTTATAAAATTTGTGGCAATAGTTAAATGAGATGATCACGTCTTTTTTGCTATAACAAAATTTTATAGCTAATTAATTTTTATCATGAGTTAAAACTTATTATAGAAATAGTAATTTTTTAGCCACAATAAATTATTTAAAATAAAATATTATAGCTAAATAGATATTTGTTTACCTCGAGTGACAAAAAGATTATTGCATAGCTACATAATATAACCATAAATGTTTTGCTACAACAAAAGTTTGTAGCTAATTTTTAGTTGTTGCCATATTTTGAAACTTGATGCAGCAATAGTAATTTTTTAGCCATGAAAAATGGTATTTAAAATAAAATACTAATTAAATAAATATTTTGATTTTGTACTAAAAATTATTGCATTATTTAACTTAAGAATGGCTATAATTATTTACCATGGCAATATGATTTAGCCATAAATTTAATAGTTTGATAAATTTTGTAGCTAATAATTATTTTCTACTGTGAGTTACAATTTATTGTAGCAATAGTAATCTAGTGTAATTAAAGGTGCAAATCCTTTGACTCGATTTAATACTACATGTCTATTTGTAAATTTTAAATATAATTAATATGTAATTATATCTAATTAATTTTTATTAACTGATTATATTGAACTTAAATATAATTTACCGAGTCTCACTAAAGTTTTATCTTGATCAAGTGCTTTCACAATTATTATTTGACTCAATCTTTTTATCAAAATAATATATTTATCATTTTAATATGATTGGAGGTATTAATCATTCAATTTAATTCAATTTTACAACTTGTAAGTCATAAATATAACTAAAATAAACACTTGATTATGTTTATTTCAATTAACTAATCATATCAAATTTTAGGAGAACGTCAATAAATCGAATTCAAACTTCATCCTGAGCTAGTGTTTTCAAATTGTTATTTGACTTTAATGTGATTTATTGAGACATTTTAAAAATCCATTATAATTAGAGATGTTCATCAGTCTTAACTCAATATTATAGTATTTTACTTCGAAGTTCAAATATTTCTTTTGCAAGTTGTAAATTTATTTTTTTAATAATTAAGCCCACCCATGTTGGATGGGTATTTGAAAGTTGCAAATATATTTATGTATGCTTGATGTTATTATTTTAAAATAAATGTTTAGCGTTTCATGTGAAACACTTATTTTTAAATGATATTCTAAAAACTTTAATAGTTGTAGAGATATTATATATACATATATTTATATTCGTTGTGATGCACAAACATTATTAAGGAACTATAATAATTACAAATACCATATGACTTATTTGACCACATTAAATTATATTCATTTACTTTTTATTAATTTAAAAAATTAACAAAAATTCTAACATCTTTACATTATCTATCCCCCACCCCGCCCTTCTATAATTTTTTTCATATGTAATATTAAGATGAGTTTCTTAATTTAGTATTTTATCTTTTATAAAATAATGTCATATTTTAATAAAATATATAGTATAAATTCTTCTAGAATATAATAGATAAATTGATCAATTAGTGGATATAATTATAATACTAATACACTCAAAGGCGAACCCAAGATTTGAAGATAGGGGGTGCACCATTATATTTAACATAGTCATATCGATTATCAACTACACAATTTTTTTTTGTCAACATCAACTACACAATTTGACATATGAATCTTTTAAACTTAAAAATTATTTAAACAAAAAAAGGCAAAGTATAAACTTCAAAATGATCAAATGATATTAATTTAGAACTAATATAACAAAAGTAGATCATCCTTTCATACTAGATATCGACGTGTTTTCATATTCTGAAAACAGTCAATGATTACATCATTGCTAATATTTATAAATATATCCTTCTCAATATAACAAACTAAACAATTACTTAAAAATGCATCACCAATACTACTACGCAATTTATTCTTGATATACTTCACGGATGAAAAAGCTTTCTCTACCGTTGCAGTGGCGACTGGTAAAATCAACGTTAACTTCACAAGTAAGTACATAAGAGAATAAGTCCCCACAAGATTTGCATTAACCAATGCTTCTGCCAAATCACCAATTCCTTTCAAATTAGAGAATATAGGATCACCACGCCGCATGTGTATAATAAAAGTATCAAGTTGGTAACTAAGCTCTTGAAGCTTTGATTCACCAAACTCATCCGGAAAATGTTTGACAAATATCATTATTTTTTTCTTATCAAAATTAGTAAAAGCATTTATTGGATTCAAGCTTGCCATACCAAGGAGCAAGTTACCACTCACAACATCAAAAGGATTATTAAGCTCTTGAAGTTGCAAGTCAATTATAGCATAAAATAGCTCAACACGTAAGTGATGTGAGTAAGTAACACTAGAAGGCCTACGCTTTGAATTTCCAGGAAGATAAAATCACCCATCTTAGGTACCAAAATTTCATGTTTATCACAAAATACACCAACTTCATTCATTAGAGAATCTCATCCGTCATCTCTCAACAATTGCAATCTTTTCTTAGTAATATCAAGAAATATCATGGCATTGACAATATCTTGCTCTTTCCTTTGTAATGATGCACTTAGCTCATTGGACATCACTAATATCTTCAACATCAAGTGAAGCAAGAAAGCAAATTCAAATTCATTGATCATACTCAAAAAAGCCCCGGCTTGTAATCTATCATTGAAATTCGAGCCTCCACATTTTATCGCATCAAGAACATGAACTATAGATGAAAATAAAACAATAAAGTTATCAAATGTTCTAAAATGTGAACCCCAACGAGTGTCACCTGACCTTTGAAGTCCTCGTTCTTAATTTAATCATTTTCCACTTTGAACTTCACCACTTTCTAGTAGTTGCTCCAATATTTCCGCATGATGGTCCCGAAGTTGATCTCGGCGCTTAAATGATGCTCCTACCACATTCAACACATTACTAATAATAGCAAAAAAGTCATCTACGAGCAAATATTTTTTGGCAGTGGCTATAAGTGTCAATTATAATTTGTGAGCAAAACAATGAATACAATATGCCGAAGGAGTTTCTTGCAAAATCAAAGCTTTAAGACCATTCATCTCTCCTTGCATGCTACTAGCTCCATCATAGCCTTGTCCACGTATTTTAGATGTACTTAAAGAATGTCTCATAAGCAAAGAACATATTGTTTCCTTCAACGTTTTTGTCGATGTATCACCAACACGAACAATAGCAATAACTCGCTCATTCACTTTACCTTTTTTGTTAACATACCTCAATGCAATGGTCATTTGTTCATGGTGTGATATGTCTTTGGATTCATCAACTAAAATCTCAAAAAAATCTCCATCCAAATCATCAATTATAGCTTTCACAATTTCTTGTGCACAAGCACTCACAATATCTTTTTGAATTTTTGAAGAAGTCATCATAGCATTTTTGGAGCATGTTTTAAAATAACATTATTCAAATCAGGTTGCATTTTTCCTAGCCATTTCAAAAGGCCTAGAAAAAGGCCTTTATTTTTGGAGGATTCACTTTCATCGTGACCTCGAAAAGACAATTCGAATTCCAAGAGGAACCTTGCCACGTTAGCTGAAGCCTCTAAACGAGTAATGTGCTCACTTCTTATTTTTTCAGATTGCTTGTTCAAAGCAACTTGAATTGATTGAGATTGATTTTCAAAATCTATCATCTTACTGAAACATCTTCTATGGACGTTATTTACTTTACCAACATGTAATTGGAATCGCTCCAAACTATGATTCCAAGCCTTAAAGTCGGTTTTTGCGAAAAAAATCACCCACATTGCCCTTTACATAATCATTTTTGAATAAATAGCAACACAAGCAAAACATAGCATCTTTCTTCACACTGCACTCCATCCACCTAGAATATGAACCCTCATACCATGTCGAATTAAATCGACGCATTTTCGTTCCAATTCTAGTTTGAGGAAATTGAGAAAGAATCGGTTGACAAGGCCCTTGTTGAATATAGTTTCTTCTCACTTGATCTCGTATTGTAAAGTCATATTCATGAATTGATTTTCTTTCCCCGGGATCGGATTTAAGTGAATTCACATCAAACTCTTCTATAAAGCGATGAGAATTATCTTTAAAACTAGAACTTGGTTGAGGAGAATAATATCTATCCATTTTAATTCACAAGAATCTATAACAAATCCCTACAAAATAAAATTCATCAAGAATATAAGTAAAAATAATTATTTATTTATTTTTAATCAAATCTCATATACTTAAATAGAAGCAAGTAAAAAAAAATTTACACACCAACTTTCAAGCAACAAGTAGATATTAAAAGTAATTAACATTACCAAAACTTGAATAAAAAAATAAAAAAAGGAAAGGAAGAAATGTGTACCTATTAGCAATTTAGCATCAAATGAAAAATTGCTCCTTTCACTTTCTCTGGGTACTATTAATTTATAGGAGTTTGGAATGGGGGGAATTTGGAGAAATAAAAGAGTTTGAAATTGGGGAGATTTGGGAAAATACGTGGAAAATAAAAATTGGAATTTGGGGGAGAAATATGGGGCTTGGGATTGGGGAAAGTCAGATGAGGTGGCTACCAGCTGCTGAAGTAAAATGAAAAAAATCAAACAACTCCATCAGGAATCTAACACGCGACTTTGGGCCAAACAGAAGTCAACATTTGAGTTCCAAATCAGTATAGCCACACAAGTTTTATTACTAAGGGTGCACAATTAAATATATTAACACTTTAGTAGGATATATATACGTATATATACAATTTTTTTAAAAGTTACCGGGTGCACGTGCACCCTCGAGGTACCACGTGGGTCCGCCTCTGAATACACTAATAAAGAAAAAGATACTAACATTTAGTGTCTTTTTGTTTTTTGAGCTCTTGTTCTTGGGTGACGGATTAATTTTACTTTTTGAATATATTAATTTATATTTGATATTTTAAGTCATAAATTCATATAATTTTTTTTAATTCAAACTAAGATTTGCGATTCAAAATTTATATCTCTATTTAAATTTAAGTAGATAGAGTTGGGTGTTGCAGAAGTATGATTTTTACTATAATGGTAGACTTTAATTTGAATTTGAATTCGTGTTATTGATATTAAAAAAATGAATTGATATTTTTCTACAAGAAATTCTATCATAAAATAATTTTCAACTTGAATTTTCTTGGTGATGATACTTTCCATTACAATATGTATGTATGTATATATATATATATACTAGATGTCGAGGGTCTGTGCAAGCACGGGTCCAATATATGTTATTTTCTAGTTTCAATTTATGTGACATAAATAGAATTTAGATAATCAATAGCTAATTATATTTTAATAATAATTAATTTTTTTAATTATTGAGATTTATAATACTTTTTAATTCCAATTTAAGTGCACTAATATAATTTCTGGAGTCAACCAAATATTTTATATCTTTATAATTTTTTAAGTTGTTAATTATTTTGATTTATAGTACTTTTTAAAGTAATTATTTTAAATATATAACAATTTAATATTTTAAATGCTTTAAGATGTCAACTATTATAATTTATAATACTTTTTATGTGATTTTCAAGTAATACATGTTATTCTCCTTGTCCTAACTTTTGTAGCGTTGATATTCAATTATATTTTTAACTATTCTAATTTAAGTAGCTGGTATAATTTTGAGAGTTAATAAAATATTTTAGATTTTTAAAAAAATTTAAGTTATTAATTACTATGATTTATAATATTTTTTACATATTTTTAAAAATATATAATAGATTAAATTTTTAAAGATATTTTAAGTTGTTAAATATTGTAATTTATAATGCATTTTATGTAAATTTTAAATAATATATGTTATTTGTCTTGTCTCAAATTTTGTGGCATTGATAGTCAATTATATAAAAATAATTTAAATTTTTAATTACTGTGATTTGTAATACTTTATCTCCTACCAATTTAAGTGGCATGGTGCTTAGATGACCATAATAATTAATTAGGGGTGATATAGTAAAATCATGATTGAAGCAGTGAAGTAGACATGTCTTGAACGAATTATAATAACTAATTAGAAGTGATATAACAAAATTATTATAAAAAATACTTGTGGAAAAAAAATAAATGGATCTCATATAAGACGTCAAGTTAATTTAATATTAAATATTATTAACATTTTAATACTTAGGTGACTTTATACTAATTTTTTAATATTAATTTTAAATACTTCGATGACGTATAATAATTAATTAGAGACAATATAATAAAATAACAGTCGAACCAGGTAAAGCAGACATGTCAAAATTAAGAATAATCATAAATATAACTAAACAGTACTTATTAAATTAAGAATTTATTTAAATAAGAAAGTAGATAACAAAACTAACAATATAATTGAGTACCACTAAAGTTGAAAAGAAAAATATATTTTAGAATAATATTTTTTTCATATAAATAATTGATTATTTTATTTAACTTAAAGTAAAGCATTTTTTTTTCATTATGTAATCTTTTTTGCTATATTCGTTTTTGTTTGTGGGTGCAATTATTATATTCATTATAGTTACACTAATAGCATTTGTAAAGAATTATTAAACATAAAATAAACTCCTATATATTACTATATTAGTATAATTAGGTTAGGGAAAAGCAATGGCCAATATATTCTTTCTGCCGCCACTCACTTTCCAATTTGTATTGAACCTCAAATCACCCCCAAGCAAAGGACAGAAATTTCCCCTCCAAAATTTTAAAACCTAATTAAATAACATACTTCTCCTTTCTATTTAACAAACACTACGGGTCGTTTGGTAGGACGTATTAAAAAAATAGTTCATGTATTAATTGTTGTATTACTTAATACTATGTTTGGTAGAATTATGGACCTATATATTACTAATATCATGTATTTATTATACACCCTATATGATATTATAGGGTGTATTACTAATACATCCCATGAGGTGGTATTAGCAATACATGAGTTTTAATGTCATGGACTAATATATGTAAAGATAAAAATATCCCTCAAATTCTTTTAAATATTTTTTTTATTTTCTTAATTTTAGTTTTTATACTTGTACTGATAAATTTATTTAAATAAATTAGTTTACAAATTTTATTATTATTTACAAAAATGCCTCAAATTTCATTAATTTTTTTCTAAATATTTTTCAATTTATTCAATGTGAGTTACTTCTTTTCAATTTATAAAGATAATAATATCCCTCCAAATAATTTTAGTCATACAAAAATTGCTCCATTAACTTAAAAAAATACTTATTGATGAAAATCCGAAAATAAATTGCATGATTGGATACTAGCTTTAATTTTGTAAATAGGATATTCATAAATAAAAATAATTTTTCTACTTAGCTTTAACACTCTACCGAACACAACTTTATGTTAATAATAATTCTATTGTCTCATTCAAAAGTTACACGTACCCCCTCCAACTTAAAAACACCACAAAATGGGAACAACAAGCAAATGATAAACAAATAAAGAAAAGATAATCCCCCCCAAAAAAAATTGCAAGTGAATGATTAAATCTTAAAATTATTTCAAAGTAAATAATTAGTTATATTGTTCATTTTTTTTATTTAAAAAAAAAATAACAATAAAGTTTTGCAAAGAAAATACACAAAGTTATAATATGTTGAGGGTATTTTTGTAAACAAACAAATATTCTTTTTAAAATATAACAATACATATTGTTTTCAATACATCAAACCAAACACTGCATAAAAAATAATCCCAGTATTACTAATTCCTGCACTACTAATCCCAGCATTACTAATACAACCTGTTCAGTATTATCTTATACGCTCTACCAAACGACCCCTAAAGTCAAATCTCATCCCTTCCCCCTCCGCACTTCCTCTGCGCGCCCCTTACCCTTTCTCTTCTCTATTTTTATTTGATTTAAAATATATATTGCTGATTAATTTATTTTTGTAGGTTTTACAATGTGAACTTCTTCATATAGCATATGAGTATTGCATTGAATTGTGATGTATTTTTAAATTTAAAGGTAATATTTTTTCTATATAAATTTTAAAAGTGATACTGAGATTTGAAATTTTCTGTTTATGAAATTACACTATATACATTTTCGTTATTGTATTGAAATTTAAAAGAAATATCTACAAATTTTACAAAATTTAAAACGTCTAAAGATTTGTTTACTTCTTTGGTTTCTTTGTACTTTTCTTATTTTTATTTTAAAAAAGAATTGTAAAAAAATTACCTAAAGCATATACTTTTTCTCCTTGAAATACTATACATATACATACACATGTATATATAATTGGCTTGTCTAGATTTTCTTGATGCTATATTACTTTATGATAATTGATAGTATGACTGTCAAGTGGGCCAGCCCGGGCCAACCCGAAATCGGCCCGTGTCATTTAATCGGTTTGTGGGCCAGGCCGGGTCCGGGTTGTGGTCTAAGTGGGCTAGGCCGGGCTCAACAGTAAAAAAATTAAAAACAACCCTAACCTGGCCCACTTAGCCCAACCCGGTCAAACCCATCTAAACCTGGTCAAAAAATCGGTCAAACTTGATCAAAAGTATAAAAAGAAAAAACTTTTTTTCAATAAACATTATATATACCCACCTATATACATTATAAATACGTTAAATAATATATATACACTATATATATAGTATATACTACATTAGAATTTAAAAAATCTATACACATATACACAATTACACATATATACGGACCATCCAATATATATGTACTACTTTAAAGTTTAAATAAAATATACTACAATATATATACATTACAATCTATATATATATAGTTATATACTAATTTATAAAACATATACACATGTATACGTTAAGCATACACATCTATACTAATTTATAAAACATAGACACATGTATACGTTAAATATGCACGTCTATAGAAGATATATACATGTGTATACGCACCATTCAAGGTATATATACTACTACTAATAAAATATACTACAATATATATACATTACAATATATATAGATATAGTTATATACTAATTTATAAAACATATACACATGTATACGTTAAATAAACACGTCTATAGAAGATATACACATGTATATGCACCATTCAATGTATACGTACTACTTTAAATAAAATATACCACAATATATATACATTACAATATATATAGATATAGTTATATACTAATTTATAACACATGTATACGTTAAATATACACGTCTATAGAAGATATATACACATGTATACGCACCATTCAATGTATATATACTACTACTAATAAAATATACTACAATATATATACATTACAATATATATATATATATATATATATATACACACACACATGTATAAGTTAAATATACACGTGTGTAGAAGATATATACACGTGTATAAACGCCATTCAATGTATATATACTAATACTAATAAAATAAACTACAATATATATACATTACAATATATATATATATATAGTTGTATACTAATTTATAAAACACATACACATGTATACGTTAAATATACACATCTATAGAAGATATATACAAATGTATACGCATCATTCAATGTATATACTACTACTAATAAAATATACTACAATATATATACATTACAATATATATAACTATATATATATATATATAGTTATATATTAATTTATAAAATATATACACATGTATAAGTTAAATATACACGTGTATAGAAGATATATACACGTGTATACACACCATTCAATGTATATATACTACTACTAATAAAATATACTACAATATATATACATTACAATATATATAGATATAGCTATATACTAATTTATAAAATATATACACATGTATACGTTAAATATACACGTCTATAGAAGATATATACACAAATATACAAAACATATGCTACTTAATATAATAAATTAATAATATTTGGTGGTAAATTAACAATATATTAGAAGTAAGTTTTTAATTTAAAGTAGAAAACTAGAATTTCAATTTAAAATTTAAAATCATTAAATGAAAAAATATAAAAAGTAATGACTAAGGAGTGAATGAATTTGGGGAATTTTATTGATTGCAAAATGATCCAAAATTTATAATTTACATGAATGAAAAATCTACAAATGATGCATCATTTTTTACAACTCATTCATGTTAATATTAACGGAAACTTGAATAGGATAGTCGAAGTTAACGGGGGCAAAACCATGCGTTGGACTTGATTCTGCTGAGTTCTCTCGGGAAGACATAATTTCTTCAAGTTTCAGCTCGTCGCTCGGCTCCGGTTTCATTCCTTGGTTTCTTCTTTCCGCTCTAATATAATCTCTGAGGCAAACTAGAACATTCATTGCATTGCTTCCCAATGAGTGTTGGTCGTCTCCAAGCTGCTGTCGTCCCTGACTAAAAGTGCTCTCTGATGCAACGGTTGACATTGGAACATTTAAGATATCTCTAGCTAATCTTGAAAGCACAAGATATTGTGTTTCATTACTCCTCCACCAATCCAACGTGTTGATCCGTTGTCTGCGATCCTCTGGCGGCGACCGAAGATAATATTTTAGCTCTTCCTGATAAGTTGATGTGTAAGCTCTCTCATCAACACTGTTCCAACAAGTTAAATCATAAAAGGAATCAGAAAAATCACTATGTGCCGGCCTTTTAGAAGATGATGGTTCCTCGGGAGGATGAGGAGCGACAGTTGGAGTGATATTTGTAGGTACAGCTAAATCAAATAAATCAGCATAGTGGTTATATAATTTTTCTATGTATTCAGTTGCATCACTCATAGCCGTTCACAAATCAGGTTGTACTTGTTCAGAATCATTGTTAATATTTATTTCTAAGTTAGTATAATAATAGTATTAAAGTGCCACATATTATTATATTTCATGCATGGATTTAGCATAGCACCAACCAAGTAAATAGGGGGAATCGGAAAAAAATATTTTTTAAATTTCGTAAACATGACACCAACAGCTTCTTTATAACCTTCTTTATTTTTATATTCTTTGAGCAAACCAGAAATATTGACTATATATGCCAAAATATTACAAACAGTAGGACAATAAGCACCGGAAAATTCAACCGTAGCTACATAAATTTTATCTAAAAACTTAACAAGATCATTAATTACAGCCCAATCAGAATCATGTAGCATGCAATCAGCAAAATCAGCAAATGAACCGCAATGTTAGTTAAAAGCTAGTGCAATAGGAATTCTATATTTAAAACAAGTTTTTAAAAAATCATGCGTAGAATTCCATCTAATATCAATTTCCTCAGGCATCAATATCGGTGTAAGTCTATTTTCTTGACATTTAACTTTAAATTCTCTAATTTTCGATCTACGATTATTTCCTTGAATAAAACCAACAACAAGACAAATTTTTTCAATATAAAGCTCAAAAAACTCAAGACCATCTTTTACAATTAAATTATATATATGACATGCACACTTAATATGAAAAATTTCAGGCAACGACGGAGATAGCATGGATTTTAATTTTTTTATAGTAGTCTTGTTGTTAGAAACATTATCAAAAGCAATACATAAAATTTTATTTTCGATACCATAATATCCGACAACTTTAACAATAGAATCAACAATAAAATGTCCAGTATGTTTACTATCTTCATCATATAAAAATGCAAGAATACGTTTTTACATCACAAAATTACTATCCACCTAGTGACAAGTAACGGTTAAATAATCATTTTTATTTACAGCACGACCAAGATCAGAAGTTAGGGACAATCTACATTGAATATTTTTTAACAATTTTGATAAATAAAAATAATATTGTGAATGAAATCTAAAAATATCAGACCGACAAGTACTTCTAGGAATACCATTAAACATAGAATTATAAGTTGCTTGTATATAATGAATAAAGGCATTAGAAGAAGGAAAACTAAAAGGCAAACAACCTACAACTACCATTTTAGCTATTTCTTCCTGGTCCCTCAATTTATTATACTTCTTCATTACATGACCAGTTGCTGGGTCCATTCTAGTTTGCGTTGGTCCACCAACATCCCCACCACCTCGTGCAATATTTAACTCTCTTTCGTGAGCTTCACCTATATGTCTCATTAACGTACCTGTACCCCCTTACTTGCTCCGCTTCTACGCTTATATATTTGTTGACAAATATTGCATTGCACCTCAGTATCTGATATACGTTAGAAAAATTGTCATGCAATACTAGTTGTTTTACGAGGTCTTGGGGCACGGGAAGGACGGAGAGGGAGATTAACCGATTCAGATCTAACGTTAGCATTTCCTACTGCGAGTGTCTCACCAATATTTTCATTATCTTCGTCTAAATTAACCGCATCTACTTCATTTTCTTCTTCTATACCGTAATTTTCTTTAGCTTCTACATAATCCATATCGTGAGCACCTACACTTATTTCTTTCTCAAAAGGTGTACCAAGCGGTATTGGAGGCGAAGACACACGGGTATATCTACTACTTGAATTACCTCTATCGCTAGTAATTCACTTTTTACTACCACTACTGCTTCCGGACTAAAAGAATTTAACACCTTTAGTAGCGAGATTTCTTAATTTATCCATAGTATAAATTAAATTAAACTAAAAAAATTTAAAATACACAAATATAATAAAATTAAATGTTAAACAATTAATACAATAAATAAAAATTAAATGTAAGAGATGGAACGACAATACCAAATTTTGGATGTATCCGAAGGTTGCGACTTTAGAAACTTCCGCTCGTATTTTGTAAACGAAAAATTAAAAAATTAAAGTGAACACTTTAAGAAATTAAATATATTGAATATTTGATAATTGAGAATTGAGATTTGAGAGAGTGAAAAATTGTGTGAAAAATGATTTGAAGATGTGGGGTATTTATAGAATTTTTTTGGGGATTAAAAAATAATTTTTAATGTAATTTTTTTTCTTTTTAAGAAATGGGCCCAAACTAGCCTTTTGGACCCAAAAACGGCTATATAGCCGTTGACCCAACGACTAGTTTGGCCCAAAACCCTAATTTTTTTTTAAAAAAAAGCATTCCGGATCGGGGCGGGCCGGTTAACCGGTCGTCTTGGACCAGGCTTGGTCCGAGCTGGGTTAATCGGGTCCAAATTAAAAAAATAACCAGTCCGAGACCCGAAACCCTAAAGCCCTAAGGCTTATCGGGCCAGATCTAACCGAGCTGGGTCCTTTAAATGGGTCAAATAGGGCCGGGTCAGCCCGACCCACTTGACAGACTTAATTGACAGGTTGGAACAAGAGCATATAAATGGCAAATTAGGATGAATGTTGATCAAGTTGAGGTGCAATTGAAGACTAAAAAAAGAGAGCAAAGATTATGCTGCTTTGGACTCAAATAAGATGGTGTCTCAAAAAAATTGTATATTATGAGTATTCTCAAAATTATAAAATGCAATTATACGTAATTTGACAATTGTGTTAGAATCCCCAAAATAAATTTATAGCTACATTATGTAATTTTTCTTATTGACAATATTTGTAGAATTTTTTTTAATTTATAGTAATGAAATTGTTAATGTTTTTTTTTTTTTAATTTTAGCAATTAATAATATTTATGAAAATATTCTTAATTTTTAGCAATGAATTTTTATAGTTGTTGGCTAAACCCTGGATAATTATAAAAAAAAATATAACGATATATTTTCTCTTTTTAAAGACAATTAAAAAGTAGTTATAATTTATATCTTTCGTGGCAAAATAAATAAATTCTTAATTATGTAAAAAAATATTTGTGGCATATACTTTAATTTATATCTATAGATTTTCTCACTCATAGCTAAATGGATCATGAAACTAAAATATTAAATAGCCATAAATTTTAAATTTTCATAGCAAAGAAATCAAGTCTTTTGCCACAATAGAATACATTGTGGCTATATATATAAAAAATTGCTATAGATTTTATTTATCGTGGCAAAGTATAAATTTATTTGCTATAAGTATATATTTCATAGAAAAATTCTTTTACTGTCACAGTTACAATATAATTTTTTTGTAGATGTAAGTATTTGTCCTTAGCCACAGATCATGTAAAGACTGTAGCTAACTTTTAGTTACGGCACTTCTTGCTACGAATGCTACGGAAGAAAAAAATGTGGCTAAAGTATTTAGCTACAGAACTTTTCACATTTAGCCACGACATATTATGTAGCTATAGATGCCTTTTGTTGTAGCAGACGGCTATTGCCACGACGTGGGATTTGACTATGGTCATGGGATCTGACTATGGTCATACTTAGGCATCGTATGAAGAAGCAGAAAAGTGACTGGTGGTGATCAAATGGAAGCTCCCATAATCGTACATTGATTATACGATCATATAAAGTGATCATAGGAAGGATACTTAAAATCACTACTACAGAAGTTAGTGTGAAAATGATCAGATGAGTATCTCCCACGACTATATGCAGAAGCCATGGTCATACCTAGAGATCGTGGGAGGAAGGCCAAGAGATAAAGTTTGCTAAACTTAAGAGAGAAAAGGCTCAAATATGCCACTGAACTAACAGAAATGGCTCATTTATGCCATCCGTTAAAAGTTGGGCTCATTCATGCCATCGCCGTTACAAAACCGGCCCATCCATGCCATTACTTTTTAACAGATGGGGCGGGATCCGTGATCCAGAGTAACGGTGAGATTGACGAGGATGTCTCGCACCGTATTGGGGCGGGATGGATGAAGTGGAAACTCGCATCGGGGGTGCTGTGTGATAAGAAGGTGCCGCCCAAGCTTAAAGGCAAATTCTATAGGGTGGTAGTCCGTCCGGCCTTGCTGTATGGAGCGGAGTGTTGGCCAGTTAAGAGCTCCCACATCCAAAGAATGAAGGTGGCAGAAATGCGGATGTTGCGCTGGATGTGTGGACTGACCCGAGGGGATAGAGTTCGGAATGAGACTATCCGAGAGAAGGTTGGTGTGACTTCAGTGGAGTGTAAGATGCGGGAAGCGCGATTGAGATGGTTCGGACACGTCAAAAGGAGGGGCATGGATGCCCCGGTCCGTAGGTGTGAGAGGCTAGCGTTGGATGGTTTTAGACGGGGTAGGGGTAGACCGAAGAAGTACTGGGGTGAGGTGATTAGGCGAGACATGGAACAGTTACAGCTCACCGAGGACATGACCCTAGATAGGAAGGTCTGGAAGATGCGAATTACGGCAGAGAATTAGGGCCAGTTCGGGTCGCTAGTGTAGGGAATTAATTGGTGGGGGTGTATTCCTGTTATGATCCCGTATTCAGTGTTCCGTGTCCCGTGTTCCATGTTTATTACGAATATGTGTGCTTGCCTCTGCTTTATATTCCTGCATTCCTGCTTTACTCTGTTCTATATTCTTTATGGGTGCCGTATCTATGTTACGTCATCTGCTTCTGTGCTGTACTATGTGTTTGTATGATGTCTCGTGACTTGAGCCGGGGGTCTTTCGGAAACAGCCTTTCTACCTCATCAGAGGTAGAGGTATGGACTGCGTACATCTTACCCCCCCCAGACCCCACTAAGTGGGAATACACTAGGTTTGTTGTTGTTGTGGTTTTTAAAAACAATCTTTCCACATGGCAGCTTATTAGAGGGCCACATCATTTTTTATTTTATTTTTTATTTTTTTAATTTTTTTTTGATCCATTAAAAAGAATTCACGTAACTTTTTGATCCATTGAAAATTAGTTTGACCTATGCTTTTAAAATTTGATTAATTTTTCATGAATATATTCTTAAAACATTCTCGTTCGATTCGTTTTTTTGTCATTTTTGACATATTAAGATTGTTTTCATATTTTACCCTTAATATTAATTATTTTTTTCTTCAAATTAATTTCAAATACAATAGTAAACATCATTTAATAAATATATTATAATAAAATAGCTATTTTAATTGACGGGCGAGCAACTAAAAGGGAACGGAGAGAGTATACACTCCACGCTTTTATCACTTTATTTTTATTTTTTTTAAAAGATTCACGTTAACTAAAGCTTTTGTCATTTTTCAGTTGAAACTGAAGGGATATATAAACATCAAATATTATTATTATATTATTAATAGTTAGCTTCTCATTTTGCCAACTCTACGTATACTATATATGTCGGTATGTTGTCGTCTTCCTATTTTTGCAATGATAAATGATGATGCATAAAGTGTTCCGTACAAATGTTGAATGCTGATTAGGGGCGGCTCAACCCTTTAGGAGAAAAGGCGGCCGCCTAAGACCCCAAAATTTGAGGGGCCTATTTTTGTTTAGTAATGATAAATTACAAATTTTAAGAAATATATTAATACTATTTATAGAAAAAGGAAAAATTTTATATAAAAAAATAAAACGCAAGGCCTCCGTTTGATTTTTGTCTTAGGCCATAAATTTGCTTGAGCCGCCCCTGATGCTGATGATGTCATTCTATGCTTAATAAAAAAATAAAAAAATAAAAAGTTACTTACATTCGGCTGACAAAATATTTCATGTATGCTAAGACATACTATATGCTTAATTAGAATAGCATTTGGTTATAAATTTTAGTAGTAGGTTTAAAAAAAAAAAATTCTTTAAATATTTGTTTGATCATGAAAAATTAATCGAATTTTAAAAACATAGATCAAATTAATTTTTAATAGATCAAAAAATTGGGTGGATTCTTTTTAATGGATCAAAAAAAAAATTAAAAAGAAAATTATTTTTTTAAAAAAAAAATAAAAATAAAAAATAAAAAATGACGTGGCCCTCTAAAAAGCTGCCACGTGGCAAGGTTGTTTTTTAAAATCGGCTGTTAAAAAGTAATGGCATGGATGAGCCAGTTTTGTAACGGCAATGGCATAAATGAGCCCAACTTTTAATGAATGAAAAAAATGAGTCATTTCTGATAATTCAATGGCATATTTGAGCCTTTAGACGACTGTATTGTATGATCGTAGTTAGAAAGCACGAGGTTGTACTGAAAGTTGTATCATTGAAGACATGAGTATGACAAAGTCCATGAGCAAACCACGAGCACCAAAGAATAATCATGGAATCAAACCACGATCATAACTTCCATTCATCCAACATGACCAACTCACTCCTATTTTATTTAGGATTGGTTTTTTAGTAAGTAAATAATTTTATTTCACCAAATGAATATTTATAAATCCAAACAGGGACAGACCCCTGTTTCTCAATCTTTGAAGAAACTAACGTATACTAGTTCTAAGAACTCAAACTAACAACTAAGAATCCCAAACTAGTAATCATCAAAGTAGACAGTTCAATAAAACATAAATATAATAACCCTATAACTTAGCTAGACAACTATATCAGGGCCTGCATTTAGCTCCAGTAGTATCAGTTCCCACTTCTTATATGTTTGGCCTTGTATGTGAATATGGAGGACTATTTCTCTGCAGACCCTATCCATATGGTAACTTCCATGTTGAAATCTGATGAGGTTTCTTTCCCTTCATATGGTGTTGACCATCATTGCAAAGACACAACAGATGACAACCCATATACTAGACTTTTCTTTTGCATGCTTTGAAACCTATTCCACTTCCAGTGTCCAGCTGCCAATAGTTCTCTGCACACCTAGCCATTTCATCAATCTCAGCCACAATAACTAAAGTTTGTACTCTGTAGATATTTTCTATGTATTTCTGGGCGGTGTAGTTGTAAACTTTTTTATCTTGGTTTAGGCTATCTCGGTATGTGCTAACTTGTGGGGGTATGAACAAGTGATCTTTTTGTGTTTTTGGTGTAAATGGTTTTTCAAATATTTTATTCATATTCATATTCTGGTATCTTGGTCGATTAACTCCTTTGCTTGTACCTGCAGAAGTAGATTGATAAATGTTATGGGTTTTATGGAGTGTCCCAACGTCTCCTTCTAGCTCTGGAACTTTAATGTCTTCCGATCGACATAGCTCTGTACACTGCTGAGTTAGCAGATTTGTAGCTATAGACTTCAGTTTATCTTCATTAGTCTTTAGCTTTTCTATCTCATTACCCATACTGTCCACTTTCATTGAAAGCGTAGTTAGGGTGTTAAGTATTTTTTCTAGAGTATCTTCTTCTATTATTTCAGTCTGTGTAGCTTTGTCTTGATATGTAATCTGCAATAACATTTTTGTTAGTACTGATCACTTCAATTGTAAATGTGAAATTTAATATATTCAAGACTAGTCTCCGAATCTCTTTTGTTGTAACTGAATTTTGTATTTTCTTTGTTAACCACCAGCGTACCTGTGTATTATCTGTTCGTACAATAAATTTATTATACAATATATGGCTCAAATGCTAACAAACATTTATATAATGAACATAATTCTTTCCTATTTATTTCCCATTTTATTTCTGTCTCGTTGAACGTACCTGAGTAGTATCTACAATGGTGTTCTATTTTTTCTGCTTCATATCGATATTTAAGTACTCCTCCGTAACTATATTCACTAGCATCTGCTTTAACTATATATATAAATTTTCTATTTTCATCTGGAAATTGTAATTTTGGTAATTCTTTACAAAGTAATTTTATTTTTTGAACTTGTTTTTTATCTTCTTCATTATAGTTATAGTCTACATCCTTTTTTAATTTTTTCTGTAGTGGTTTTAAAGTTTCTGCTAATTTTGGAATATATTCTCTTACTTGGTTTACTAATCCTAAAAATGATTGTAATTTCTTCTTTGTATCTAATTCTTCTTTCGAATTTATTATTTTTTGTACTATATGTTGTTGCATTTTTACTCCACTTTTATCTATTTGTATTCCTAAAAATTCTATCTGATTTTTCATAATTTCAGCTTTCTTTTCGCTTAGACTTATTCCCGATTTTTCTATTATATCTGTAAACTATTCTAATAATTTTAAATGTTCTTCTTTGGTTTTTGTATATAATAATATATCATTTATGTATACTATACAATTAGATAATTGTTTAAAATAACTATCCATAAAATGTTGATTCTACCTGGTGCATTTTTATATCCAAATGGTAATACGTTCCATTCGTAAAATCCTTGTGGTACCGTAAATGCGGTTAATTCTCTAGATTCTTCTTCTAACTTTAGATGGTAAAATCCTGATTTACAATCGAATTTGCTAAAATAATTATATCCTTGTATTTGCCTTATTTTTAATATCTTATTTGGTATTGGATAATTATATGTTATAGTTTTTGCATTTAAATTTCTATAGTCAATTACCATCCTACTTTTTCCTCTTTTTTGTTCACTATGTTTATTTACTATAAATGCTGGACTATTATGTTTACTATTACTTTTTGTATATATTGTTTTTCTAATAATTCATCTATATGCATTTTAAATTCTTTTAAATCGTCAAAATTATATGTTAATGGTTTTTGGGTTATTATGCTATTTTTATCTATTAATTCAATTTTTATAGTAGTTTTATGTTTTTTCCATCCTTTTAATGGATCTTCACTATATAATTGTTCTAATTTTTTCTTAATTATTTCTATTTTATTTATTGAAAATATAGTTATTTCTGTTTTATTTATCGAAAATACTACTAGTTCTATTGTATCTTCAGTATTTTTTATATTTTCTAACTTTTGTGTAATTTTTTCACTTCCTTTTATCCAATCAGTTTTCTTTCTTATTTTATTATTGACTCTTTTTACTCTTACTTTCTGTTTACATGGTGTTGTAAACCACCAGTCTGTTTTGGTTATTATGTGTGAGTATAATTTATCTAAGAACGGCATTCCTAAAAGTATATCTTTTGATGTTAGTTCATAATTATAAATTTCTTCTATTGTTAATATCTTATCCCATACTTGTATTTTTACATTCCTAGCTTTATAAGTAATTAAGCTTCCTTCATTATTAAATCCTTTAACTATTATTGGTGTTTTTAATTTATCCCATTTACTTTCTGGTAAGCAATTATATCTACATAAATTAGCTTCTGCTCCTGTATCTATCATAGGCGTATAATATCTACTGTAATATCCTTCTACTACTATCTTCATAAATACATATATCTTCATTTCATGTTAAGGCTCTTCTTAAAAATAACTTTTCTTTGTTATATGTTAAGGTTAGTTGTGTATGTTCTATATTATATGGTTTTACTTGTTCTAACCATTTTATTCCTAATATTATATCTGCTTTTTGCATTTCTTCCTTTACTTCGAATTCTATTTTTATTTTTCTAACTCCTATTATTATTATTTTTTCTGCTATATTTTTACTATTTATTAAACTTCTTGGTAGATCTGGGCACATATCATTATCAGTCTTTATTTCTTCATTTTTTACTAGATATTTTGCTATATAATTTTCTTCTTGTCCTGTATTCAAAAGTATTAGATATTCTTTTTCATTTATTTTTCCTGTTATGTAATATTGGTTTAAATTACTTATTGAATTTGTTTCATAACTTGTTCTTTTTGATGAGCTTGATGATTCTGGTTTTTCATTAGCTATTCTTTTCGTTGTACTTATTCTATCATTTACTATTTCTAAATTTTCTTCTATATCTATGTCTCTATAGCTATAATCATTATAATCTATTGTTTTTACAATTTGTTCGAATGGACTTTCTATTCGTATTTTGTTAATCTTATTTTTTCCTGTTATTTTATGTTTGTTGTTAATACATATAAATTTTTGCATCTTGCTGTAAATATTTTACTTCCTGGGGTTAATTCTATTCCTGATATTTTCCAATATAATACGAGTGATTTATCTATATTTTTATCTGTTACCGCTACCGAATAATTTGCACTTATTATAAATTTAAATTTTTGATATATTAGATTTCCTTTTACGTCAGTTATTATGCTTTTTTCTATAGGTTGTGTAATTCTATCATCTGCTAAATATAATTCTATTGGTGTATCTATTCCTTCTCTAAAACATGCTTTTATTAATATCTCTGTACCTCTAAGGTGTACATATTTTATTGGATCTCCTTTACTTTTTATATCATTTATCTCTTTATTAATTATTCTTTTTGTTACTAGTGGTATATTAGGTTTGCCTTTTGCATATCTGCAGTCTATTATATGTTCTTTTTGGCATACTACATAATATTCGTCCTTTTTTCTAATAAAAATATGTTTTATTGTTGGTATTTTAAATATTTTTTCTACACTTAAATCTAATTCTTTTCCTTTTATTTCATCAAATATGTTACTGTCAAATATTATTTTTTGTTCCGTTCCTTCATCATTTAAATATTCATCCTTTGTTATTATTTTTATTTCTTCAGTCATTTGATTCATCTATTTCACTATCTATTTCATTATTTATTTCATTATCTGTTTCGTTTTTCGAAATTTCATATATACTATCCTTACTTTCTAATTCATAATCTATATAATCTATCTGCATATATTCTATATTATCTATTTTTATTTCTGATATTTGTTTATTTTTTGGATTTTTAGGTAATTTACAATCTCTAGCTAAATGGCCTATCTTTCCACAATTATAACAAGTACATTCTTTTATAGATTTCTTCTTTCTATATGGTCTTTTATATTTATAATTTTTTACATAATATCTTTTTCTTGATTTCTTATATTTATATTTTGATTTTTTATATTTCTTATATTTCTTATGTCTTTTTCTTTTCTTATAATATCTTTCTTCACATCCAAATTGGGGTGCTATTTTATTTTTGCAACATGCTAAATTTCTTATTAATGTTTTTTTCATTTTTAATTCTTCTCTATATATTCACATAAGTTTCTATACCATTGTTGTAAAAATTTTATTCTTGCTCCTAACGTATCTACTATTTTTGCTTCTTCCCAACTTTTTATTATTTTTGAACTAAATGGCTCGGGTAATTTATTAAAATATAATTTTCTTATCTCTTTACTTTATTCTATACTATATGCTCCTTTATAATAATATTCTTTAAATGCGCAAGTATATTCATCTATATAACACGTATTACATATTGCTAATTTTAACATTAAATTCCTATTTGTATCTTTTTCTTCATCTTGTTCTTCTTCTATTGTTGTCGTACTACCAAATTCATCTTTTATAGCTGTTTCATATTTTTTTAATAGTTCTATAGGTGTTAGTTTAGTTGTTGTTGATGATGTTCCTTTTATGGGTTTATTAGTTCTTAATACTTTCTTGCTATTTTCAGTTAAATTTGAAAACCATAGTTTTACTGATCCTATTAGTGTTCTTTCTATATATTCTGGTGCATCTGTTATATTTATATTATTATCTAATAATTGTTTTGTCATATATCCTATCCATAATTGTATTATTTTTTCTGTATCTATTACACAGTCTAGGTCTAAAAAGTTATAATTTTTATTAACTATCTGTTTTGGTGTCCATTTGTCATATTCATTATATTTTTTAAACTTATTCTTATAATATATAGGTTTTCTTATTTCTGTTGTTTTAGGTATTATATTTTCATCTTCTTTTTTATCAAGAGTATTTATTTCTGTGTGGGTACTTTCTAAATTTTTCTCATTAATTTCTTTTTCTTTTTTCATTGATTTCTAAATTTTTTGTATTTGTTAATATTTCTGTATATGTTTCACTATCTTCGGAATCATAATTATCTGTCTCTGTCTCTTCAACATCTATATTATTTATTTCTAATTCTTCGTTTTTTATTTCTAATTGTTTCTTAAATTGATTTATCTCGTTCAGTAATTTCTGTTCTCTATCCTTTTCTTCTTTTTCTTTTTGTCTTTGTTCATACAACTCTTTTAACATTTGTAGTTTTTTCTTTAATTCAGCAATCCTACTATTTTTAGTTTCTTCTATTTTTCATATTTCTTCCGTAGTTTGTTGTTTTATTTTTTCTATTTCCTTTTTCCTATCTATCTCTTTATTTTATTTTTCTATTCTTACCATTGCTGTTAATTTATCTTCTAATTTTAATTCTTCTTTTTCTAACATTAGATATAAATGTTCACCTATTTTCTTATATCTTCTTCCTAGATTAGAAAATACTATTTTTATTTTTGATCCTTCGTTGTTTTCATATATTTTTCATCTATTATAAATTCTTCTTTGTTCATTTTATTGTGAATAGTTCATGTTGATATATATATATTCTAAACTATCTCTTTGTGATTCTAATTTTGATATTTCATCTTTTTGTGTATCTATTGAGTTTTTATTAACTCCGGCAAATACATTATAATGTAGTCTTTTTATTCTTATTTTTAATTCTTTACGTTTTTCAGAAATAATTTGTTTTAATTCTTTGTATTGTTGTACTTTATTCATTTAAATTATATTTATAATATCTTGGCGGATATCTAAATCTAATTTTATTATAATTAGGTAGTATGTGTTTCATTCTTCTAGATTTTAAATGGATTATTAATTTTGATTCAATACTAGATATTAATGTAATTAAGTAGGCTAATCTTTGTGGGTTTTCTTTTGTTTTATTTAAACTTATATATTCTGAATAATTACTAATTAAAGATTCTTTCGCATAATTAATTTAATAATTCTAATAACTCTAACATATATTTTAGGGTTTTAATTTAAAGTGGGTTTTGGAGTTTCTATTTCATCATTGTAAATTTTTCTTGAGTTCTTGAAATTATGAGTAGATAAACACTACAACTAGGATTATGGGGACCATGAAGGATTAATAATAATCTTCACCCAATGTTCATATATGTATTATTACTTCTTTGGATTTTATTGCTTTCTGATGGTGCTCAATATTAGAATTCGTCTTATCATTACTCAGGAAAAAAAGGGAGTACGGATGAGAAGAAGGTAATATACATAGAGACTTGAAGCTATCAACCTCCACTTGATAGCTTAAGACAATAATTCGAATAGCTATTTGAGATCTAAGATAGGGGTTAGTAACACAGGCTCAAGAGAAGTGAATACTTACTTGAGGATATTGATTAAATAAGAGCGTAAAGTTGTTCTAAGTATACATAACTAATCGATTTTGCATACCAAGCACTAGGAAAAATTACAATGTATGAAGAACTTATGAAGTTATGAAATTATTAGGGAAGACAGTCCTTGTTCTTTTCTTATATTTATCACAAATTTGACAAATCAACAATTATTACTATTGAATTCTATATTTATAAATCTCCCTCTTTTACTGGAATTATTATTAATTGCCTCGACATACATCTTTCTTCATATTTTTAGTTATTCCTTATGAGATTGATCCCAACCTAATTGGGTTCTATATTTAGTTAATGATCACTTTATGCTTGTTTAGAGGTGTAATTTGGGCGACATCAAATTTTTGTGCCATTGTCGAGGAATACAGTTATGGAGTTAACTTGAGTGTGTTTGTTGTACTTAATGGTTACCGTCTTTGGATTTTACTTTTTTGTTGTTCTTAGAGAACTCACTGGTCTATGCCTAATACTCATAGTAAAGACAATCCCCTAATTTCACTTGATATAGAGATTGAGAGAAATTTGAGACAAAATCAAAGAATAGTGAACGAAGGAGTTCATGATCAAGGACCTTTGCTCGAGGGCATTCATGATGACCCAATAATTTTTAATTATCCATTATAACAACATGATAGTCAAGAAACTGCGAAACAAGTAACTACTCAGTTAATGGCTTAGGGAAATACTTGGTAAGAAGCTGCCAGACAAGCAGTAAGGGAAGATACGATTAGACAAGATATTGCAAATTATCTAGCTACATTTGATGAGAGGGATAGATAGAGAAGGAAAGGGATAATAACCTCTACAATAGTATCTCTCTCACCATGAAGATCTGGAAGAAGACATGGAATATTTGGAGCCGATTGAGATAAGTGCGATCATTTCATCAGAATTGCCTCTTGGGATAAAGCTTAACATTATTAGTACCATGGTCGACTTGTGGAACTTAAATAGGGTATTTGCTGGCCTACCTACTGATGATGCTAATATGCATGTGATGAACTTTATGGGAATTTACTTCTTCTACAACCTTCTTAGAGTGACTCAAGAGGTTATTAGACTGAGGTTTCTTCCTTTCTCCCTAGTTAAAGAAGTTACATTACGGTTGGTTAAATTACTATATGGATCTATTACTACTTAGAATGAGTTGAGGAATCAATTCTTGGACCAATATCTTATATAATCTACAGCTGAAGGATAAGATTTATAATTTCAGGTGATTATACTCGGGGGCACTATATGAGACGTGGTTGAGGTTAAAGAAAAAGTTGTACAATGTTCCAAATCACAGAATGACTGGTAAAAATTTTCTTCAAAATCTTCTACAGAGCGCTAAACTCAAACACCAAGGTTATAGCAGGCACTATCACTGGTGGGACATTCTTGAGTTCTTATAGGGATCATACTTCTAATATTCTAGATCGAATCAAAAAGACAAATTGAGGGTAGCATATTCGAGATACAGATAGACCCATAGGCACTTATGCAATTAATGCATCTACAGAGCATAGAGCATTAGATGAGATAGTAGCTCAAGAGGTTGCATAACTGAGGACTGAGATTGGGTTGCTTACGAAATAATTTACTACAGCAGGAGATAAAAAGGTGACTATGGTTGGTGCACAAGGTAAGGCCTCTAGGTTTTAAGATTTAAATTCTAAAAAAGAGATGAAGTATCTCAACAAAGAGGTGGCAGGTTTTTTAGACAAAGGCCAAGGGTCTAATCACGATAATTAGAACTTTAGGAAAGGAAATCAAGGTTATTGGAGAGAAAAAATAGACTACAAGGATAAGAGTGACCTTTACATTCCACCTGGTTATGGGTTCAAGTAATTAGAGGATGGAATATATTCTTCCAAAGATTATGAAAGGGATAAAGAAAATGGAAGACTACCTTAAGGATATTAAGTCAGATATTTTGGGAATGAAATAGAAAGTTGAATCACAAACTACCACTATAAAATATATTGAGAAATAGTTTAGTCAAACTTCTACATTATTGAATCATCATCAACAAGGTATAATTCCAAGAAACACCATCCAAAATCCAAAGTATAATGGGAATTTCTTCTATATTACCACTTAGAGTGGTAAGATGACTACTGATCCTCCTATGCCTATGATTATTATTTGTATGGTAGAACCGGTGATTGTAGAAGATGAACTAGTTGCTGACTCTAAAGTAGTAGTGGTAAATGAGAATACACCTGAAAAGCCTCAAGTTGATGATCATAAATCCAAGGAAAAAAGGGGAATAACAAGGAGTTCTCATAAGTATTGACTCCTATTCCACGACCTCCTCTTCTTTTTCTACAAAGATTGAAAAAGAAAGCTGGAGAGGGAAAATACTAAAAGTTTATTTCTATACCGAAGAAATTAAAGATGAATATCCCTCTAGTTGATCCGCTTAAATAAATACCGAGTTATGCAAATATTATGAAGGATTTTTTGACTAATAATAGGACAGTGAGTTATGAGTTGTTGACAACATGCACTATTGTAGTGCAATGGCCTCTAGGTTATTGGTTGAGAAGAAGGAAAACTTTGTAGCCTTCACAATACCATGTACTACTGGGTCTTTCAACTTTTTAAAAGCTTTTTATTATTTGGGAGCTAGTATTAACTTGATGACGTTAGTAGTTTATAGACAATTGGGGTTAGGGGAACCTAAATCTATTTCGATGAGACTTTTCATAACGGATAGCATTGTGAAGAAACCGGTGGGAATATTATGTGTGTTTTGGTAAGGGTTTCATACTTTATCTTTCTAGATAATTTTGTCATCCTTGACCATGAGATTTACTTTGAGGTACCTATTATCTTGGAAAGATGATTTCTTATGTCTGGGCATTTGCTGATTTATATGGAGAGTTGCAAATAAAGTTTTGGTTGAATAATGAATAAGTTATATTTAATGTATGCCAATCTGCTATATGAAGTTTTGATGATGAACAACTAACTGCAAGGGACCAGGTCCCTAGATGTTCATGGTACAGTACAGCTGGCATGCGTGTCTACACAGTTTTATCCTCTTATGTAACAAGCTTGCAGGTGCTGCTTTTACTGAATAGGACACCTGGTCCAATGATATTTCCACCCTAGTCATCACTCATCTATAAAAGGAAAATAGGCATCTCCATCAAATAGTTTTTGCATAAATCTAAAGAGTGAAGAGAGGCAGCAAAAACTCCATTTCTAGATTGTCAAGCATTGCTCATGTTCTTATCTTTGTAGTATGCTTACAGAGTGAGTGAGTGTTGATTTTTAATTGAACTACTCATTCTATAAGAGTAGTGTTTTCTTTAGTTGATCGAGAGTGCTTAGGTAGAGTTCCCTATGTTTGATACTGATTAGAGGTAATCAGTGTAGAGGGTCCTTGGTAGAGTTGCCAAGACGATTTTGTAGTATAGTTATTACGAGTGAAAGGAGCCTAGAGTTAGGCTGAAATCAAGTTTGTAATAAATGGGTTTATTATAGTAGATTTCATTGGTGCTTTCCAGGGCAAGCCATGGTTTTTCCTCCCTTGAGCAAGGAGGTTTTCATGTTAAATCTTGTGTGTTGTTTCTATCCTGCACTGTCTTTAGTTTTCCTGCACTATATTAATTGATTGCCTATAATTAACTTGTAACACCCCGAGATCTCATCCCGAGATGTCACATGGTGCTTATGACCCCAAAGGACCACAAGCTAACCCTTTACTGATATCAGTACCTGTACACTGCACAATGTCTAAAATAAATTCGAAAACTAGCCATAAGGTTCAACACATCCATGAATACTCACAATACAGAAAACTGAATACTAATACATCCGTCTGAAAAGCCTCTAAACTGTCTGAACTGTGGAGTTGATGGGACAGATCCCCAACTAACTTCGTCAACTGAAAATAAATAAAATCTGAAACAATAATAGTAAACTGAGATTCGTCCTTGAAAGAAGAGGACTCACTGCTACTGCTGCTGACGGGGACTGAACTGCTGAGGATAATCTGGATCCTGTGCCTCTGAACCTATGGTGTCAAATAAAACACCATAGCGTAAATGCATCAGTACAAAAATGTACCGAGTATGTAGACGGGGTAGGCTAATGCAAGGGTTCATGCATGTGCAGTATCTAAACTGAATAATTATGAAAATATCGCATGAGAACACATACATGAATGCACAAAACATGAACACAATTATCGCAGCTCTAGAAACTGAAACTCAGATACCACTTTACTACAGACTGAACTTACTACTGACACTGAGATACTAAATCACTGACTCATCTGATACTGATAACTGAGGATCTGGATATGCTTACATCAACGACTAAATTCTTGGACTTACTACTTTCGACTGACAGGATTAGAGATCAAACTTTCTAACAGATGATTTCGGAAGCTTTATCAATGATAAGAAATATGATTATATCTGAATCTGACAACAAGAATACTCAATAGAAATCTGATGCTGTGATCAAGCCTATCTGATGGCATATCTCTGAATATGATATCAAATAACTGTATGTGAGACCAAGTCTATCTGATGGGATGGCCCATAAATCAATGGAACTATCTGAGTTCCTCATAATGATAGATGACTGTATCTGACAGTCCTGATTTCTGAATACTAATTCTAAAACTGAGACTGAATCTAAAACTGAAACTGTGGGTGGTAGTCACTTAACCGACATGCCCCGACCTACCACATGTGGGGTCCAACCTGTGCCCCAGTTGGACGGGTGTCATTATCGCGTCACTGGTAAAGACAACTCTATGTGACCCTCATCTAGAAGGTCCTTAAGTGAGAACGGTAGAGCCCTCATCTAGCAAGTCAAGCCACCTCATCTACCCTCATCTAGAAGGTATGATGTCTTTCATCCACCCTCCACTAACAGGTGTGATGTCTCAACCTACGCTGGCTACGTGGTTCTGGAGCACAAGGATTGCTTCTAAGAATCACACCCTCTACTAGTAGGTGAGTTGCCATCCTTGAGCTCGCTCGGTGCTAGTTTCTACTCCCAACTGGATGACTCAGAACTGAATTCTCAACTAAACACTGGCTGAACTGAATCTGACACTGATCATATTACTCAAAATTTCTAACTAAGTTACACTGAGATCACTTGGTTCCGTATTTGACGAAAAAGATATCGAATCATAGTATCTAACTGATGATACAGAGCTTGAATAGATTACTTGAATCGCTTCTGAGATTAGAATTGAATCACTTGAATACTATTAGAACTGAGCTAATTGCAGGTCCGGGGCTAGATTACTAGTGATATAGAGATTACCGAGATAACTGAGATTACTGAACTTTATTAAGCTTTGCACTTGTCTGAGGATACAGAGTTCTATAGTTCACTGAGTTCTGAGAATCATGGCTCTATTAGAATTATTGAGAAACTGACACGGGCTCTAGACAACAACTCTATTTTCAGGTAGAAATACCCCAGGACTCGATAACATAAAAGTAAGACATAATCATTTTTCATCACAAATCATTCATGCATCATCACGGTTATCCATTCATTCATCATTACAAGCATTCATTCATGTATTACAAGCATTCATTCATCATTACAATCATTTATGTATTATCACAATCGTTAAAGCATCACTTCAAGTAGTTGGGCATCATAACATACTTTCCCTCTCAAGATCCTTAGGACATCGCATTAAGCATTTAGGAAACATAGACTTCTATTCATCATCACAACCACCAAAGGGTCACTCCAAACCTTTAAGGATCATCAATATCGGTTCACCATCATATACTAGCCTAGGGAAGACATGCTATTAGATTATACCCCATTCAACGAGAGCTTACATCAAGTACTTCATACCTATATCGGTCTTGTCATGTATTTGGATATCACTTGATTTAGGGAAAATTTCATACTAACACGTCACTATTTTCTTGTTAACCACTTGACATGTATTAAAAGCTTAGTATATATCAAAGAGCACAAAATTGGAGAATCTTACAACCGTCATATCTCGACTTATTCACTATAGTCTTTCAACATCCACTAGACATGACCGATTTTATACCTACTTAGGGATTTCATGCTATTTGGTATATTTCACTCACTAAGGCATTTTATCAAACACTAGGCATGCATGGACTAGCTCACAATTTGGAGTTTCACCTTCAACATATTATAATGGCTCTTATGTTTCACCTAAGCTCTTTATCAAACCTATGGGGAACATTCTTCACTTATTCAACCATTTATATACCCAAAAGTCATGAACACATCACATAAAAAAAAAACAACTTCAAGAGGGTCTATCACAAACACCACATGAGTTCAACATACTAGGATTAAAGCTCATAAATCTTGAAGACAAACATAAATCAAAACTCAAAAACACATTGAACATCAATTCCAACTCATACAAATTATTAAAAATTCATAAACATAAAAATCTTTGAGTTTTGAAAAAGGTTCTTGAGCTTCATGGATGAAAGGGATCCAAGAATCAACATCTGCATACCTTAACCTTTGAAATTGGATGAACTCTAATGTTTAAGACTCTATCCGCACTTATAATAAATAATTCTTGAATCCCACACTATGAGAAACTTTATTCTTGAAGAAATCTTGAAGAATTTATGGATGATTTTTGGATGATTAGGGTTCTTGATTGAAACCCTAGTTATTTCTCTTCTTAAGAGAATTGAAAGAGAAAAATGTTGAAATTAGGTTTTTGGAAGAGGTTCCTATATTTATAGAGACTCAAAAAGGGTGAAAAATGACCAAAATACCCTTGCAAAAACATTTCTAAGTTGCTGGAAAAAAATGGCTGACGACATTTGTGACAGCCCGTCAAACCTGTAGCAGGCCGTCATAAAATATCGTCACAAAAAGGGTGGATTTTATGATTTTATACCCAGGGTTGACGATGTCATCTGAAATGTCATCAGAATTTGACGACGTCGTAAAAAATGTCGTCAGAAATGTGGTAGCCCATCAGAAACGTCATCACCGTTTTCCAGCTTGACAGGCTGGAGTAAAATGGGCAAACTCTTTGCTCCGATATCGGATTTAGGCAAAATTTGTATTGTTGGAAATATAATTCAAAGATATTTCATTTGATATATATCAAACCACCCAGTTCTCCATATATAACGAGTTATGGTCGATAGAAGTTGACCCAAATTTTGACGGTCACAAAAACTTGAACTATAGGAAAGCTTTCAACTTGACCATGGGTTAGGGGACCTCTATGATCTTAATTTATGCTCAAATAGATTCTCACATGATTCAAAGTATTTCATACTTGGGAGGATATTTTCAAAACATTTTGATGCAAATTTTTTCTTTACCAAATACGTTCTAAGGCTCAGACTAGAAAAGGATTTTGCGGGGCATTACATAACTCTGAGGGACTTGGTCCCTCAATATGTGGTGCTACCCCTAAGGATTCGACAATTGGTATCAGAGTGAAGTCACTCTAAAAGGTTCACACCTAGAGTGTCTTGGCTAGCATAGCTGCTCCACCTAATCTAAAAGAAAGACAATCTACCACTAGATGACCAAAATTCAATGGGCAGTATTATGGGTGGTAGAGAACAAGGATGTTTGAATTCATCATAATTGAGGATAGTAAAATAATAGATATAATTCTTAATGGTCCTCATGACCCTATAAAAGAAGTCAAAGAAGGAGATGTTACAAGAATAGTTATTAAAAGTAGGAGGGAATTCAATAAAGAAGACAAGAGAAAAATTGAGAAGAACTGCAAGGCAAGAAACTTCTTGTCTATGGCATAGGACTAGATGAATACAATAGGATTTTAGCTTATGAAACAACTAAGGAAATTTGGGACTGCTTGAAGACAGCTCATGAAGAAACCACTAATGTGAAGGACTCAAAGTTGATATGCTGACTACTCAGTATGAAACCTTCACAATGAAAGAAGGAGAAACTATTCAAGAGATACATACCAGGTGTACTTCTATCACTAATGAGTTGCACTTCTTAGGAGGAGTAATCCCTTTATACAAATAGGTGAGGAAAATTCTTGGTGTTCTTCCCAAGTCATGGGAAAGCAAAGTGGATGCATAACTACGGTACGAAACCTGAAGACCCTCACTATGGATGAACTTATTGGGAACCTGAAACCCATGAACTCAAGAAGCAGTAAGGAGAAGAGAATAAGGAAGTAAAAATGGAAAAGTCTCTAGCACTAAAAGCATTTAAGTCACACTTTAATGAAGAGGACACTGATGTTGTATATTTGGTAAAAAGAATAGTTAGAGCTATGAGACAACATGGCCAGTTTCAAAAAAGTTGGAGTAGCAGCAAAAAGGGAGGCACTAAGGAAGTTTTTCATAGATGTAGAAGTCCTGAACATTTCATTAAAGATTTTCCAATGCAAAAAATGGACAATCGGGAGCATCACAACAATGAAGGTAACAAAGGAAGAAATAGGGACCAAGTCCCTATAAAATCAAGAAGACAGGATGTAACGGATCTTGCAGTTAAACAAAACAAGCCTTAGCTGGTTGGGGTGACTCCTTCAGTGAATCTGATGAAGATGAGAAGTCTGCAGATATCCATGCTTGCAGTGGAATATGAGAAAGTGATCTTTAATTCCTTGTTTGACTTCATAGCAGACGCTGAAAATATAGAAGAAAATGAATTAACTATCTCTGACATTAAGAAAAATCTTGAAAATTATTTTAATAGGAAGATAAGAAAGCTAGAAAATGTATTGATTGATACAGTGTGCAAATTGAGTACTGAGAAAAATGGTTAGAAGAAAAGATAGAGAATCAAGAGCTTGAATTAATTGCCTTAACTCTCAAGATTTCTAAAATAGAATAACATTATGGTAAGTTAAAATTTAACAATCCGAGTTTGATGAGTCAGCTGAAGAAAGTAGATATTTTTGATGGTAAAGGGAAGAAAAAAGCCCCATAGCTTCAAATTGATCTTGAAGAGAAGATAAAGAATTAACAAAATCATCTCATGACTTCACTCTAGAAGAATGATTATTTAGAAAGGGATCTGGTCCATCTAAGGAAAGAACTCAAAAAATCCTTTTAGTGGACTTAATCCTTCCAAATCCTTTCTAACCTAACTGGTTAAGGAGTCAATAATGGTAAGGGCCTTGGGTATCAACAGAAAATTTATTCATCTGGGTCACAAGGCAAGTTTGATCAAACTGTCAAAAACAAAGCATATAAATCCTTGTGCACTCACTGTAGAAGAGAAGGACACCTGAAAGAAGACTGTTAAAGTTGGCTCAGAGCAAGAGTGACAAATGTTAGACATATCCACCAGGGTAACACCTATCCCAAGGGTGTAAGACCTTGGAAAAAATGAAAAAGCTCACACTACTTAGATGGACAAAGAGGATTTAATCATACCTCTGTACTATTACTAGAACTCAAACTCAAACAGGTTCCTAAATCTAACAAATAATTGTAAGTGTACGAGGGAGAAATTGTTTGTAATCAAAAAATCTTCTTTTTATGTAATTGCTCAAGGCTATGAATAAAAGGTCTGATTGTATTTTTTTTCCTGAGATACTTCAAGGTGAAGGTGTCTTATTTGAATAGGTAAAAAGGGTCAAAAATTGCATCCAGCTGATGGGAACAGTCAAGAGCCTAATAAGGTAGAAGAAAATAATGAATGATGATCCAAGATCTCAATCATAAACATCATATCAAATAGAGGAATTCCAAGTAATTTCTAGTAAGAATTTCACAGGGACCTGGTCCAAGTGGAATTCATCTTAAAGGATCAAACTAGAAGCACATATCCTCTTATGTCCATAGATATTCTAACTTCACATTTGGAGGGAAGAGTGCAAATAAGAGCCTAAGTCAGAAATCTCATGGCTTTTTCAGCATTTCTATCCCAAAGATGAGCTCACCAAAGTGTGAAAGATGTGAAAGAGGCTGACAAGTTCAAAGAAACACAAAAGGAACTTTAAGCATTTGATGAATTCCAAGTCTATGACTTACTTCTCATATCTATTTCCAAAACAAATTATGGTATGATGTGGTGTAATGAATCTAGCAAGCTATAACTAGGATTGATCAAATCAACCTAACTTACTAGATAGATTAGCTTCTCTTAAGAAATATAACTATGTTCAAGAGGCAGGTATCGTTAGTAAATTAGGTAAATATTGGTCTAAGTCAGTACCATACCTTTGCAGGTATACACCCATGGGAACAACTTTAGAGGTGGACAGATGTGATGATCACAAAGTTAACTAGAGAGAGACTTAGTCCCATCTCTTAGGTTAGTATCCTGTATGTGCAAATTTTGCCTGTTTTGTCAAGAATAAGCCGCTTTCTCCCCATCTTTGTGTCAAGAAAAGTTGTCTGATTCTAATAGGGAAGGTGAGTCACCTAAAAATCTGAAATAAATCATATCTTGATCCCCTAGAAAACCTTTCTTTGTGCTTATTATTTCTTAAATCTTGCTACATACACTCTTTCTCTCATGAAAAAGGAAAATCCAAATCCCAAATTATAACACCACGATTTTCTAGAATCAAAATGCCACACGGTGCTCATAATCCTAAAGGACCATAAGCTAACCCTTTTGTAGAACTACTGCAATAACTGTATAAAAATACCGAATAATGCAGAAAACTGGCAGAAAACTTACCATAAGGTTCAAAACGTCTAAAATAATCAATACTGAAGACTGAATACTAAAATATCTGTCCGAAAAGCCTCTAACTGTCTAAACTGTAGAGCTGATGGGACATGTCCCCAACTAACTCCATCTACTAAAAATAGACATAATCTAATGCCATAATAAAATAAGGATCATCCTCATATGAAGAGGACTCACTGCTACATCTACTACTGCTGCCTGAGTCTAGTCTGCTAAGGGTGCTCTGGATCCGCGCTTCTAAACCTATGGTATAAGACACCATAGCATAAGAGAAAAGTATACGTTAGTACTTTAAATGTACTGGTATGCTAGATGAGGTAAGGCTAAATGCAAGGTCTTATGCATGAACATAGCTTAACTGAATAATATGAGAGTACTGAATGAGGACATATGCATGAATGCACAAACCATAATTAAAATCATTGTGACTGAATACTGATACTCTAATACTGCTTTACTAACATTTGAACTCACTACTAATACTAAATAAATTAATCTTCTAATATCAATAACAAAGTACTGAAGTTGAGATCAGTCCTATCTAGTGGGTGATCTCTGAATCTAATGATAATGGAAATGCTCAACTGAAATCTGAGATCCGTCCTATCTAGTGGGTGATCTCTGTATCTACTAATAATGAGAGTACTTAGCTGAATCTGAGATCAGTCCTATCTATCAGTGATCTCGATATATACTGATAATTAATATAATTTGACTTAATCTGAGATCAGTCCTATATAGCGGGTGATCTCTGAATCTAATAATACTGATGCTGATTAACTAAATTTGAGACCAATCCTATCTAGTGGGTGATCTCTGAGTCTGTTGATAATCAAAATGATTGACTGTATCTGACAGTCTTACTTTGTACTACTGAACTGAGTTCCTTTACTGAGACTGATTCTGAAACTGAGACTATGAGAAGTAGTCATTTAACTGACATTCACCTTCTAGATAAGTTAGGGTCCAACCTGTAACCCCAGTTAGAAGGGTGTCAATATCGTACCACGGGTAAAGACCTCTCTTGTGGAGTCAGTCCTTTCTAATGGGTGACCCCCTGAGATCAGTCCTATATATATATATATATATATATATATATATATATATATATATAATATACTAATGGGTGATTTCTAAGTATGTTAGTCCTATCTAGCGGGTGACATCTCATACCTACGCTGGCTACGTAGTTCTAGAACTTAGGGATTGCTCTTAGGGATCTCAGTCCTCTCTAACGGGTGAGTCCCCATTTCTAGGTTCGCTCGGTGCTAAGTCCTACTCCCAACTGAAAGACTCTGAACTGATTCTTTTCTTAAACTATACTAGACTGAGCTGAATCTGTTATTGATCATACTGAGTAACTGAGTTAAGTTGAGTTCACTTAATTTCAAAGACTGATGGAAAATCTAACTGCACAAGTCTAAGAAAAGGAAATAAAGCTGAATGAGGAAACACTGGAAAATTTTTAGAAGTTCCTATATATGGGGTGAGAGCTGTCTCTAAGCAGCTACCTTCAATAAAATTATTAGCAAATGCATCCAAAGTCAAAGGGAAATTTATGGCTACAGTAAGCAGGAACTCATTCAAAAGTGAGTTTCAATTGATTTTTGACTTTGTGAATAAGGTAATTCTGCCTAGGTCACAAAAGAGAAATATTTCCTCAGCCACTGCTTTATATGTGATGGAATTCCTTAGTTGCTTTGAGTTCATGAATCTACCTGCATTGATTATAGAACACATTATAAAGTGATTTTTAGGAAAAATAGAAAACATGGCATGCCTTATGGATATTAGTTGAACTAAATACTTGATCATTATGGCATTGTCTATGATTCTGGAACCCAAGGATATATGATTTAAGTACTTGGCATAAAAATACTAGTCAAGACTGAATATGTCAAATCAGGTATCATTTATCAAAAGGAGCTCAATAAGAAAATAGAGGAACTGAAGTTCAACCTAGTTGGCAAGAATGAAGAAATTAGCAAGCTCCAGGTGACGATTCAACATATCTCCGAAAGAAGCCCATGTGATACTGAAATGCTCAAAATTAAGAATGTTGAACTGAAAAGAGGGTGACAATCTTAACTGATGAGGTCCTTAGCCTGAATGCAGAGATAAGACATCTTAACAACAACCTGACCCTACTCTTTCAAAATATTTTTCCCAGTCCTTCACCTATTAAACCTTTCTAATTCTTGTGGCTTTTTCCTTAGAACTTTTAACTTATGCACTGCAATGATACTTATCCTTTACTTATGAATGAATCTTTTCTATGTGTGTTACATTTATTCCTTTTAAATTGCAAAGTTATTCTTTGTGTTAATGTTTCTCCACTGGCCTTGAGTTAACTAATTTGTGCTTAATTAATCTTAGTTTACTTTTCTCACTTTTCAATGATGCCAAAAGGGGAATACTGAGTACATATAGTAGGGCATTAGGTACCAGGTTAATATGAATGTATGCTGATAGGAGAAGTAAGTGATATGATGAATAAATAAATAAAAAAAGGCATGTAAACAAGGGGAAGTAGGCAAATTCACTAAATAAAGGAGCATAATGATAGGGGAAAGAAAACAAGAGTTATTATTGCATATGACAACAAAGGACCAGGTCCCTATGCTGCATAAAGGTGGAAGCATGATGATAGAGGAAACATTCATCTTCAGAGTGGTAATCACACTGATTAAATATGATGGATGTGCTCAAAGCTATATGGGTGGTTGGTCATTATAAAAAAGGGGAAATTTGCTATATGTAGTTTTGATGATGAGTAGCTAACTGCAAAGGACCATGTCCCTGGATGTTCATGGTACAGTAGAGCTAGCACGTGTGTCTGCACAGTTTTGTCCTCTTGTGTAATAAACTTGTTGGTGCTGCTTGTATTGAATATGAAACCTAGTTTAATGAATATTTCATCCCTAATTATCACTCAGCAAATCCCCAAGGGGTCCTAATACAAGATAATAGAGTGTTCTAAACTCGAGAGACTATTATATGAATGGGGTTTCCATTAAAGACAATAAGAACCAAAATAGAAACATTCAGTAGGGTTCTACTTGAGTCCTTAGAGAAAGTCCCAAAAGTGGTCTGGGTTTTTGAGAAGTATCAATTGGGATGGATGAATAGCACCCACATCTGTGGGTTGGAACATGTGAGGTAGTTCTATGAAAACTATGTAGCCATTCTTAAGAACATGATTCCTTCTAGAAAGTTAAAAGACATAAAAAAGTATCTCGAATTAAAGGATATGATAGTTTAGAGTATGACAGTTGATATCTCCATCAAGGTTATCTCTAAGGCCTTATTTAGAGATTATTTTACACTAGTTTAGGAGACTCCATAGTATGGATACTAGATGAATGACAAAAAGGTAAAGAAATTGGTTACCAATAATAAGTTGATATGTTTTAAGTAGCTGGCAGACCACATTATTGAGCTGGTCATAAAGTGGCTTGGGTTAATGGGGAAACTATTTATAAGCATACCTTGAATTTCAATGTCAAGGGGTTTAGTAGTCGATTATAAGGAACCACATTGCACCTATGGCTAATGATAATACACTAGGTGCAACACATACGGGTTCTATAGAAACTTTTGTAGCAAAGTTGGAGCTAGATATTTTGTGTATCATAAAGAGACTCAAGACAGATTATTAGAGTTTAGAACCACTTTTCCATTTCCATTCTTACTGACCCAATTGATAAAGAATTTAAATGTGGCTTCTATTCTAGTAGTTGGAAGATTCTTGTAGCCTACAAAAAGTGCAGATATGGCCTTAATTAATGGTTTGAGGAATTGGGCTGCTCCAGCCAGAGGTTCTCTACCTAAACTACCACCAGTTATAAAAGAGGGTTCCCCACCTAATGGGATACCGACCTTTGATATTGGTGCTACTTCTTGCTCTTCATATCAGGCCAAAACACCTAAAGGTGTTTATTAGTTGGTGCTTGTTGGATACACTTTGATTCTGATAGCACAGTTGGAGAAGATTATGCAAAACTAGATATTGCATGATGCTCGAATCTATAAGTTAGAGGTAAGGGTAAAGTCCTACGTGAAAAATGAGATAAGGGTAGCTGTGTGGGTAGTTTAGACCCGCCTTGAAAATTTTGAGATTTGGATAATAACCATAATTTATTTTACATATAACTCTTATTTAAAGTGGGATTCCTATTTGTTGTAGGAGACTGATTAGTTAATATTTTTGGTAGCAAATAGGTTTTCTTTTATTTGTAGTTTAATCTATTTTTAGTTGTAATAGCACTATTTAAGGAGGAGTTGATGATCAATAAAATTAACAACTTTATAAAAAAAACTCTCTACGTTCTTCTCTAACTCATCTCTATTAAAACCAATACTTCTAAAAGAAAGAGTAAGGGAAAGAACGTGATGCTTTCTAGATACTCTAAGAAACAAGTCAAGCAACCTATTCCACCTAAGTAATTAGTCAAGTCTAAATTGGTAGATGAATCCACAACTATCAAGGATGATGATGAGGGAGTTCTTCATTTAAAACTCTTTGGGATGGAGTTATTAATGCTGAGGTTCCTTGAGATAGTACTGAGAATGATATCATCAATAATGAAGATATATATGATACATGTAATGACTATACCAAAAGGCTTATCAACTTTGCTATAAGAATAGTGTTATGGGGTAGGGTGATTACTGGTTTTGGTTGGTATAAATGGGTGAAATACTCTTTTTACTTAGGGAATAGGGTTGGTTGCACCTATTCCTTCAAGGTAATAAAAGAAGAAAAATGGGAAGGTAAGAAACTCAAGAGTTCTACATCAATACTACTTGTTCCTGTTCCTCCATCTCGAGTATTGTTAGCAATGTTCCTATTAACCTTACCCCTAAACTCCTTGCTCAAGTTTTGGGAGTTCCTAATGATGGCTAGTGACATTATGTTTAGAGTGACTGGCCTTCACTAAATGAGTTTTCTTCTGCTTTGGAGACCACAAGGAAGTTTGCCAATGTTCCTACCATTGAGGAACAAGATAGAGTTGAAAAAGATGATATGCTCCTTTTCCACGAACTTCTCTTCGGTGTTGAGCATAAAATGATTCTAGCACACTGAGGCAAATTTCTTAGACCTCACCCTCATGGCATTTCATGCATTGAGAGTCTTCATCAATTTGCCGAAGCTAATCCTGTGTCATATGCATAAAAATTGCAAATAAAATTAGACCAAGCATTCCATACGTATCTGTTCTAGTAGAGTGCTATATTTAAGCATCTTGGTGTGCCTGATATGACTTGGAAGGACTATACCACCAATGATATAATTGGTATGATAAATTTGGTAGTCTTACCTTTTCCTTCTAGGGGTACATCACTCAATTATATAGATTAAGGGCCATGTTGGCTTCTAAGGATGAGGAATTTATTGTGCTTCATGCCTCTTACCTTCAAAATCTTAACATGTTCCAAGTATTAAAAAGAATGCACTTTTGGAAAAAATGTCAATTCAAGATTGAAGTAACTATAGAAAATGTTGCCTACTTTTCAAATCTCAAAGGCCTTTTTGATGTACTCAAGAAACATCCTTTCTACTCTTCTTAAGCCTCACCTCTTTCTCCTGCCTAAATTCTTTAGCCTTTTAAACTATCCTATTATTGTCACTATAAGCTCTTCCTTTTATTCTTAATTATTATTTAAATTATTGTGTATATGCTATTTGGTCAAAGCAAAAGTTTGCTTTTAGCCTCTGGTTATTATCCATCTCCCTATGTCCTTGAAAATGATTTGTGTTAGCTAATTGAATTCTTACATTTGATTTCTTGTATAGGTGATAGCCCTAGTGGTCATAAGTGTTAAATATACTCCTCATATTATGTTTTATGTGTTAACAAGTATTTTATGATGCCAAAGGGGGGAAGAACATACTAGAGTGAAATTTAAAGCCCATTTGGTCCAGCCTGATCCTTTGTACACCCCGCATTTTTGGGCTAGAAATCAAACCATTATTCCTACGTGTATAAACTCGAATTTAATTATTTCTATATAAATATAAGTGTCATGATCATTTACCTAGTGTGTAAAGTGCTTTTTAAGGGAAGAATGTTCACAGTAAAAACTTCGAGTGAAGTATAGTTAAGAACTTTTGATTCAACCAAATTTTGGGGATTCGATTCTACAAGGGACAACTTTGAATGTGTATAAATTTTGAAATATATGGAATTTTAGAGCTTAAGACCAGCCAAATTATAGATAATTGTGTCCTCTTTCCAACACATCTAATTTTGCCTTAATCTAAAACTCGAGCAAAAGGTTATGAGCATTTTTGTGAGAAACTAGTGAGGGTCTATGATTTCAGCATGTCACGGAGGATAATCTTCGCGATAAGCTCCATTCCATGTTGATGCTTTAAATTTGTGCAGTTTTTTTGTTTTGTTTACTTGGGATGAGGGGTATTGTCGTCTTTTCACCTATAAATGGACCTTAAACACTATATGAACCTATTTCTATCAGTTTTTAAATTACAAAAACTATTTCACTATCAAACTCAAAACACCAAGAAAATGTTCGTCTTTCGAGTTTCAAGTTTTCAATCGCTTACAAATCCTTATGTGTCTAAGGCATGTACCTCTTTCCCTATACTTGTATTTTATTAATGGCATGAAAGTTTATTTATTATTCATGGTTTTGATGGTAGATTTTGAACTATGGGTTGAGGATTTTGGATATAAGTTATTGGAATGTTTTCCATGGTTTTTATTGATTTATTATGCATGAATTTTTGGTTTTTACACTCATAGAGGTGCATGGGAATGGTGAATGAATTTAGGTGTATAATAGATTCCCTAAATAATTGGTTTTGGTATGGAGATTGATAATAACCTCGACCTACTTGCATAGATGGTTTTGGAATATGAATTATCTTTTGGTTTGGCTATTCTCTTTGAAATTAATTCTTTGCATAAATGGAAAATGGTTAAGGATGATTTTCAAAATCTTGTGGGGTACAATTAAATCTCCCAAGTTGATTTTAATAATGTAGTCTGGGTACAAGGATTTTCCAAGCTAATGTCTTAATGACATTTACTTACAAGCTATAGTCGGTATGAAGATACCTCTTAATGATGCCTTAATAATTGAATCCTCAAATTGGTGGTTAGGTTATGTGTTAAATGATTTAATTTGGGCTTAATGTAGATTGTGTTAGCTGGTCGTGGAAGGTGGAGGTCCCGGGGGTATTGATACTGGAAACTCATGTTTGCCAATATGAGGGTTGGTCTTGATAACCGTGTATATATGTCACACTTGATATACATTTTGGGACGACTAATTGCCTTGATGGATTTAGCTTCCCCTGGGTTTTCTCTAATTTGTGCGGCTAACATGCACTGGGCCCTTTTAGCAGGAGGAGCTAAACCCATATAATCTGTAGGTGTCGGTTTATGACTTCTAGGCAACATAATTTAATTTAAGGTTTTAAAGTTCATGCTAAGCCTTTTTTTTTTTTATCAACATGTGATATATATGTATGTATTACATATGATGTTGTGCACTGATTTTAATAGTTTTTGTATTATTGATAATAACACTATTTTATTTGTTATCCCCGAGTTATATGCTAGTGCTCCAAATGCTAATCGTATTCAGATGTTGTATCCCCATGTAATGCATAAACTGGCCATACTTCTACTTTTCCTACACAGTAACTAGGTGATCATGGGATAGCTCATGAGTCAGATTGAAGTAGTGAGCCTCCATACTTTGGAAGACCTGATTTCATGTTTTGGGCTTCTTTATGTTATTGACTCATTGCTCTGGACTTATTTTTGGCTATTGCCGGGGGCAATTCCTAACTAATATTGGGATTCAACTGTCTAGAGGCTTTGTGGATATTATTGTGGGTGTGAGAGTTGTTTTTAAATTCTTAGATTTTCTTTGAGTCATACTTATCTATCTTGTTTTATGTTTGGAATTCCGATGTTATATTATATTGTGATTTGGTTCACTAGGTGAAGGGGGTGATCTCTAATCCTCAGTCGAATTGAGATACTTGTCACAACTAGGCTCTAGTTTGGGTCATGACAAAGTAGGTATCAGTGCCTAGGTTCAAGGTCGTTGGGTGTCCCCAAAGTCGTGTCTAGTAGAGTCTTACTTATGGGTGTGTCGTGCACCACACTTATAATTAGGAGGCTACGTGGCATTTAGGAAATGTTTCTCATTCTTTTGGACTCTACATTGTGCAGTCATGTTGTCCATATGAAAGTTATCTAACTTCCTTTCTTTCTCTGATTTGTAGGCTAAGTCCCATTGATGAGGCAATATAAGTGCAAAGGCTTGTTTTCCAAATAGTGTGGTCCTTTCCAAATGAGTCATCAAAAGCTATAAAAAAGAATGGAGCAAGGATTGAAAGAAGATCATTAGTGTGTCAAGGTGTGTTGATTCAAACGTGTAGCTCTAACTTCATAAATCGTGCTTTTCAGCCCAAGGTAAGATGTGTAAATTATCCCTTTTAAAAACTTTATTGCATACGTCTCGTTTAAAGGGAGAATACATATCTGAATATTGAGGGTGGTATTTCAATCCTAAGAAGTAGTATAAATTGAGGTGTTATGAGCTATGAGTACTAAGGTAATCTCGGGGTTAGTGATATGAATCTTATGTTGAGAAGTCAGAGTGAGGGTAACTGTGAAAAGAAAGTAGTTGTATTCTTATGACCTTTCAGTGAGTCTTGGGGTAGTATTCTTTTATAATGTTGGTTAAGGTGCACCAAAGATAAGCAAACTTATGGTAGTCAATAAAAGAGAGTGGTTAGTTGAAATATTTACATCTTTAGTTGAAATAAGAAATTAGCTCATGGGGACTATATATAGTAGTAGTGAAATAAATCATAGGTTGTGAATGGAAGGATTAGTCGAATAATAATTTATGAATTTAGCTTTCACTTGGGGAGAACATAGAAAGAGGGGACTTGATGGTGTTTATAGAACCTTAAAGATAGTTGGGGTGTATGCATGGGTAAGAGAATATAATGTGAGGAGGTAAATATTTCATAGACCATAAGGGGTTAGGTAATAAGATTAAGATCGACTATCCTTGTTAGGTGATTTTAATACACCAAGGGTCCTTGATTTTTCTCTAGTAGTTGTAAGTTGGTTTGGATGAGAAGACATGTAAGGAATATTAAGGTATAGTAGTAATATGGTGAGGAAGATTGTTCTTATGGGTCTTAGTTAAGTTAAATAAGAAATTTAGGTTATCTATTTGGTTGACTAGTATATTATGTGGGATATTTTGTTGGTAGTACATTTGTTACTAGACACTAAGTTTGAACTACAGATGTTAATTGTGGTGATAAGAATGTTAGCTCAAGGATAGTGATGCAAGATTTGTGGGATGAATTAGTAGGTTTGATATAATATGTGAAAGAGCTTAGGTTAATGACTTATGAAATATTGGAGTGTGTAATTGTAATATATGTTTGAGGTCTAGTGTTGAAGTAGAAATGGTGGCTAAATCAATAGATGAATAAGAGCCTTAGGTTATAAGAATAAAGTATGCTTGGTCTTGAGTTATGAGTACATTGTATGCCTAGCTTATGTTCTTAAATTTCGTAGTATGGAGAAGTCTAGAGAGTTGTTATATAGTGTTATGTAGAGCTGAATTGAGGGAGAAATAGATAGACTATGTGAACTCTTGGTATAGTTTTAAAAATTTGTTAAGTTATGAGGGTATGATATTGGGGGTATAACGCTAGTATTCTAAGGAGATGAAAATGGAATGTTAAGTGTTTAAAAGCATGGATGTCTATGCCCATGAAAATGTTAGTTATAAGGTAATGACCTTGGAGGTTGGAGAAAGTTATGATTAGTATCCCTGAATGGGATGTCCTAGAAAGAATTTGGTGTTTTCATTTTAAATTGTCAAAGGGGAGTTTGTGTTCTTATGCATAGTGTTACCCCCTCTCCCTCACTGTGCAAAGTGTTGTGCGTATAGATTTAATAAGGGGATATACTTTCAAGATTAGGATAGTGACCTTGAGCTAAGGGGGAGATGACACAAATCTTGAATTTTCTCATAGTGGTAAGTTTCAGGGGCGAGTCCTGATAAATCTATTCTTACTCTAGAAGATTCCTCCTATTTCGATTTAAGAGGACACTCTACCAACATCCCCATATTCAAATGGTGCCTATGCCTAAGTTTCTAGTTCTTTATACAACCTATGCCCATGTTTTAGCCCTCTAATTATGATCTAGATGTTTTGATATGTGAAGCCCTTCATGCTTATTGGATCATATCTTACGTCATAGACTCCACCTTGAGTAGTGCAAAAAATATATGATGTAATTGGATACTACACTCTTATCTCGGAAGCTTGTAATTTATTCCCCCAGTTACTCTTTTGTTCTAGGATGGTAGTGATTATAGAAGCTTAGTAATGTTCTAGATTAGAGAATGGTTGATCTTTATGGTAAAATTTTAGTGTGGCTACTCAAACTAAGGTTATAGATGAAGCAGGAAGAGTGAGGTGAAACATTTGTTATGTGAAATAGTTAAGAGGGGAATATGTGGTGAAAATCCTTGTAAAAGTTATTAAGGTTGTTGGGCTTTTTGGTGGGTAGATCCGTAAATTGTGTGTAGTAAAAATAGGCTTGAATATTGTGATTGGTAGATACACAAGACATTGTGCTATGTGGCTAGTACTCTTGATTACATCATGATGTTGTTTGATTATAGTAATGATATGGAGTAGTATTCTTGGATGGATGTAAGGAATAGAGTTCTGCAGCTTAAGTTCGCATCTTTTAACTTTAGATTAGGCTTTAACATGGAAACAATGTACAGGCTCTCGTAGTGACGTGTCTTATGGGGAAATTACTAGATTGAAATGGTAATGTGTGCTATTTGTAGCTGAATTCATAGCTGAGAAGTATTGCGATATTTAAGGACTATTAGTATAATATCCTTAAAATTTTCATTTTTTTTACCCTTCCGTGTTTGAAACATCATTTTTTAACTTAAATGGTGTTTGGGTGTTAATAGGATCATATGGGAGAGTTTCAAAATTTTTAGAAGGGGTTTGGGGTGATTTTGGAACATAAAGGCAGTAAGCTTCCGCGATACACGGAGCCTACTCTCTGTGACAAGCGGCATGGCATGGAGGTTAGCCTCTACGATAGGAAGCATGCCATGCCAAGGTGTAAAATATCATCAAATTTTGATTTTCTCATAGGGGAGAGGGGCTTTGGGTCTTTTACCTCTTGTACGACCTTAGTCTCGTTGTCTCATGATTCGGGCTTACATAATATACTTGGTGATGACATGAATCCTTTTTATTTTGATTCCTATACATGTTTTTTTGAGAGAGCATTCTAAATGTGAGTTACATACCTTGTTCCATACTTCAAAAGCTTCAAAAAGTTCCTATCCATCATTCAAGGATGACTGATTCCAAGGGAAAGATAATGTAATACCCTGCATTTTTAGGATAGAATTCGAACCATTATTTCTACATGTATAAATTCAAATACAATTATTTCTATATAAATATAAGTGTCATGATCATTTACCTATTGTGTAAAGTGATTTAGAGGGGAAGAATATTCATAGTAAACACTTAAGTAAAGCGGAGTTAAGAACTTTTGATTCGACCAAATTTTGGGAATTCGATTCTACAAGGGTCAATTTTGAATGTGTATAACTTTTGAAATATATGGCATTTTGGAGCTTAAGACCCACCAAATTTTATATAATTGTGTCCTCTTTTCAACACATTCGATTTTGCCTTAATCTAATACCCGAGCAAAACATTATGAGCATTTTTGTGAGGAACCAGTAAGGGTCCACGATTTTAGTGTGTCATGGAGGATAATCTGTGCGATGAGCTTCGTGCCACACTGATGCTCTAAATTCGTGTAGTTTTTGGTTTTGTTTACTTGGGATGAGGGGTATTGGGTTCTTTTCACCTATGAATGACCTTTAAACTCTATATGAACCTATTTCCATTAGTTTTCATGATTCAAAAGCTATTATTTCACTCTCAAACTCAAAACCTCAAGAAAATATAAAGGTTTCATTGTAAGTTCATCTTTTGGGTTCCAAGTTCCTAATTGCTCACAAATCCTTGGGTGTCTAAGGTATGTATCTCTTTCTTTATACTTGTATTTTATTAATGGCATGAGAGTTGATTTATTATTCATGGTTTTGATGTTGGATTTTGAACTGTGGGTTGAGGGTTTTGGATATAAATTGTTTGAATGTTTTTTCATGGTTTCTATTGATTTATTATGCATAGATTATTGGTTTTTACACTCATTGGGGTGCATGGAATGGTGAATGAATTTAGAGATATAATGGATTCCCCAAATAATTGGTTTTGGTATGAAAATTTATAATAACCTCGATGCACTTGCTTAATTGGTTTTGGAATATGAATTATCTTTTGGTTTGGCTATTCTGTTTGAAACTAATGCATTGCATAAATGAAAAAATAGATCTTGTGGGGTACAATGAAATCTCCCAAGTTGATTTTAATAATAGAGTCTGGGTTACAAGGATTTCCCAAGGTAATGGCTCAATGACATTTACTTGCAAGCTATAGTCGGTATGACGATAACACTTAATGATGCCTTAATAATTGACTCCTGGAATTGATGGTTGGGTTATGTGTTAAACATTTTAATTTGTTCTTAATAGGGTTGTGTTAGCTGGCCGTAGAAGGTGGAGGTCCTGGGGGTCTGATACTGGAAACTCATGTTTGCCGACGTGAGGGTTGATCTTGATGACCATGTGCAGGTGGCACACTCGATATATATTTTGGGATGGCTAATTGACTTGATGGCTTTAGCTTTCCCTATGGGTCCCGTCTTATGATTATTAAGCTACACAATCCAAGTTAAGCTTTTAGATTTCATTCTAAGCCCTGTTTCATTTCTTGGCAAGTGATATATATGTATGTATTGCATATGATGTTGTGCACTGATTTTAATTGTTAATGTATTATGGATAATGGCATTATTTAAATCTTTATTCCTGAGTTATATGCTAGCTGTCTAACTGTTAACTATCTTCAGATGTTGTATCCCCATGCAATGCAAATAATGGCAATACTTCTACTTTTCCTGTACAGTGAATAGGTGATCGTGGGATAGCTCGTGAGTCAGATTGAAATGGTGAGTTTTCATAAATTGAAAAACCTTATTTCATGCTTTGGATTTCTTTATGTTATTGACTCTTTCCTTTGGACTTATTTTTTGGCTATTGCCGGGGGCATGTCTCGACTAATATTGGTATTCGGTTGTATAGAGGCTTTGTGGATATTACTATGTTCATGGGAGTGGTTGTTCAATTCTTAGATTTCCCTTTAGTCTACTATACATATCTTATTTTACGTTTGGAATTCTGCTATTATATTATATTGTGCTTTGGTTGACTAGGTGAAGGGGGCGGTTTCCGGTCCTTTGTGGACTTGAGATACCCATCATGGCAAAGCCCCAGTTTGGGTTGTGACATCTTTTAATGTGTTCTCTATGTTCATTATGATTAAAGAGAGTTACATGACATAGGTTGAACTCATGACACAAGAAGTAGTGGTTTTTCATCATCAAAAAAGGGAATTTATTGGATCAAAGATTATTTTAATAATTGACAAATGCATTGAGAACATGCAACTAGTAGCTATGACATATTCATCTCTTGCAAAGTGCAACTAGGATTAGGAGGAGTTCTACTTAGAAAATTACCTAATAAAAAAAGCACTAAAGCTTGTGGATGAAGCATTTTAAGGTAACGATTCTAGATTGCAAAAATTTTCCTTTCATAAATAAATATCTATAAGGAACAATAACTTAAGGAAGTACGGCACATCAACTCCTTAAGGAACAAGATCCCTTTAAAAGAAAGAAGTAGCAACACTGTAAATAAATATAGTGTTTCAGTAAGAACCCAATGAACTTACATAGAGAGATCGAAGAACACTTTAAACTAAGAGAGAGTTCATAGTTGAGATAGTTCTAACTGAAGATCCAAGTGAAACCAATACAATAAACAAGATTAAGAAACTATTCCATAAGTTTATATTAGACGTTCTTAAGTTAAGTTTACTGTATTGTATTCATTGAGTTGTAATCTCCTGCTTTTATAGCTTATAACATACTTCAAGTTAAGGGCAACTCAAAGATAGGTTCAACAGTCAAAGGTAACTGCCAATTTATAGGAATTAGAGTTTAGTTCCTAGGATTGCAAGCTTTATAATCTAAGCTATTTTAAGGCTCATTATTTGGTAGAGTTTGGATAAAATCATGCAGGAGTGCTAGTCATGGTTTTTGCCCTATGAGAGTTGGGTCTTCCATGATAAATTATTATGTTTTTAATTTACTTGATTTCTTTTAGACAATTAAAGTACATGAAAAAAGAAATAGATTCAATAACTTTATCCTTTGGGAAATTTAGGGGTATGTATTCTAATAGTGCAATAACTTTGCATTCTTGTATTCAGAAAAAAAAAGATCAATATGATTTCACCATATTTTGTATCTCTTGGGCATTCAGTTTTGATAATAATTATGTAATATAAGTTCAAGAATAAATCTTATGTCGTCTATTATGTATAAATAGTTAGGCGTGAAAGCCCCAAACCTATAAAAATGCAGCTACTCATGGCAGATAACACAGTAAAGAAGCTTCTGGGAATATTATAGGATATGCTAGTGAAGTTTTATTTTCCTGTTAGATTTTTTAATCCTGGATTATCAAGAAGACTTCAAGGTTCCCATAATTTTAGGATGACTATTTTTGGACATAGGACGAGCACTTATTGATATGGAAAATGGTGCGCTAAAGTTTTTTTTGAATATACAGAAGTCCCATTAAATGTTTACAGAGACTTGAAGTATCCCATGATATGAAATTTCTCTTGGGATTGATGTTATTGATGACACGAGTAGGCAACTAAAGGGATATATTGATGAAATTTAAGTAATCAAGATACCCGAGTCATGTTGCAATATTAAATTGCGTGTTGCTTGGAAGGTAACCCAAGTTGTTTTGTTATTTTTTCCTTTGTTTGATTTTATTTATATTGATGTTGTTAAGACTGGGTTCATAGCTTCAACCCCAACAGACACTTTAAAACCAGACCAGCATGCCTAGGTAGCCATAGATAAGTCCTACTTTCCTTATCTTACATTATTATACATTGGGGATAATACATATCTTTAGATGGGGGTGGGGGTACTTGTCTCTTGTGTATACCAGGTTTGTTACTGTGTTTCTTTTCCTGGAGGTGTTTAATTATTGTTGAGCCGGTATGTTAAGGTAATTTTTACTTTATTTTGTTTTGTGTTTTTGTTTTTGTTGTTTGATTAGGTAGAAGATAATTGGGAGAACCTAAGGCGGTATAAAATAAGCAAAGGGCACATCCAAATACTATATTTAGAATAACCTTGTCTTGAAAATAGATACCCCTCTGAGATATTATTATTTGCTTTATTGCCTTGAAATATTGACCTTCATGGCTCTTTCCATGACATTTTGATTGTGGATGTGGAAATTATTGCTTAATCTAAGGCATGAACTCAATAGCTAGTAATTAATGGTGTAAATACGTGCAATGTGTGTGAGTTGCATGACCTAGTCCTTACTTTGTATGTACAATCTAGAAATTGTCTAGCTTGTCTTGTTATTGTAGGATAGTGGATTAGAAAAAGATCATAGGTCATTTTTTAGTAGTCTATTTTAAGCATAAATGACCCACAAATTATGAAATAATCCCTAGAACTTTGTTTTGCGCCTTATATAGCCATTTGTTTGATTGGTCTACTTATCTTCCCAATTTTTCTTTGAACCTCCATTTTGGCCTTGGTCCCTCATTATACACTAAGCCTCAATTAGGTGGATGGCTATTAAAGGGATGGATCATAAATAGAGTTAGAAAATACTTGTCATCAAAAAGAAAATAAGTGTTATATGATCAAAAATTTTAAAAATAGATGAAAACTGCAAAACAAAAAGTAGGAAGAAAAATTGAGTTAGAAATATAACTGCACTCGTGGTTGAAAATAAATAATAGGAGAAAAGAGAGGAAAAAGAAAAGGTTGAAGTGGAATAAAGTTAGTGTAGAGCTAGGAGGGTTGAATTATTTATGTTAAATCTACCATAGGTCACCAAGCCTATATTACAAGTTGAGTCCTATAGTGATCCTAATCCAACTGTATGAAAGCGAAGGCATAAAAAATAAAGGAAATCCTATGATATGCGTAAATGCATTGTTTGAACTTCTTTGTGAAAGCGGGAACATTTGATTTGGTCCTAATCTATTTGAATATTCTGTATATAATGTTTTTTATTGTGTTGGAACTAGTATAACATTGTTTGACTAGTGGTGTTATGGTATTGCGTGTCAATTATGTATGTATGGTTATCCATTGTTAATGCGAAGTCATTCGTAGATCCTTTTGTGCAAGTATGATGATATTTTAACTGTGCACATCTGTTTTGTTTTGAAAATAGAGGGAGTTTGAAACTTGTGATATATGTGTCATCGAATTCCATGTAACTTTCGTAATCTCCTAGGTTTCTTTTTACTAAAGTGTTGTGATAGTTTTGTTTTTATGCCATGAGGATAAATAAACATTCTAAGTTGAGGGAGCTGATGTGCCAAAATTCCATGACACTTTCAACGCTTAAAACATGGAATGTTTGTATGTTCTTAAGTATGCTTTTTTAGATATGATGTGTCTTTGTATATTTATGTAGGAATACTATAATGGCCCTCCAGTTCATTTCCTTTATTTACATGTATTTCTAGAGTCTTGAGCCTTCCCACAACAGATATATGTCATTCACGACTAGCTGGAACTATTGATTAAGTTATCAGATAATTCATTTGAATTTTAGGCTTATTTTCTTATTTGGAGCTTTTGTTGTTTAGGATGTGGCCTCGAACCAAAACTCCTATTTTTCATGACCTTATATGAGAATTTGAACAGTTCATCAGCTCCAAAACTTTGATTTTAGGATAGGGACCCTTGGTTCAGGTCTCGAGGCTTCTGGACTAATTTTGGGCTATTGGGTGGATTATGTACAAAATAGAACTATAAGTGGGGGACCACACTTATTCCAAATGATATCCGATGAAAGTTTTGATAGTTCCAATGAGTCTAAAGCATCGAATTTGGTATGGTAGCATATTTCATTTGCGTACAGGGGTTCAAAATGAATCCTGAGCACCCGATCGGATTCCATTTTGGACTCGGAGAAATCTGCTGCATCAGGTTATTGATGTGACCACTTAAGCGATTATATGACCACTTAAGCAGTTATCACATGTATGACATAGTGTCTCTTAGGTGACATTGACCTTTTGGTCAATAGCCGCTTAAGCGATGTTGTGTCTGCTTAAACGAGAATTGCTTAAGTGGCTTGGAAGCTACTTAAGCAATACTCGATTAATGTTCTAGATCTATTAAGTGATCTTGGATCCACTTAAGAGACAAGATGACCACTTAAGCGGCACCTGGTAGCTTTAAATCCCCCTTTCCCTACTCAATTTCCACCATTTTCATACCAAATTGAGAGATCAAAGAAAGAAAAACATGGAAAATCATCCATAGAAGCTAAGGTAAGCTAGCCTACCTCTCCTTTGTCATTTCCCATTAATTTTTCCTTTAATTTTCATACTAATTCATGGTAGATTCTTAGAAATTAGGTCTTAAATTTCTAAACTTTAAAGGTTTATTTTGATATCCAATTTATGCTTTGTTCCTTGTCCTTCGATGGACCTCCTGAAGAGTTCAATTGTGGATTCTATTTAAGGGCTCCATGGGCTCGTTCTTGACATAAAATTTGACTCGAACCTTAATATAGCAATATGGTCTTATTTTACTCATATTGATGTGTAGATTACTATTTTATTAGCATAATGGTATTTCGAGATCACAGAATAAAGACAAATAATTTGTGGGTGCTTCAAGGATTGTGGTTCGGCATCGAGGTAGGAGTTTGTCTACTCTTCTTCATTAGATAGTGTATTATATATGTTTCATATTAGATAGGGATGTAAGGGTCTAATATTAGGTAGGACACCATGACTAAACCTTTTTTTATGAGTTTGGGGGCTAGAGGGTAATTGACCCTTAATGTGAATATACTTATTATGCTTCTAAGATCCTATTACCGTAGGTTGCTAGAATGATAAATATAGTTGAGACTAATGAAACTTTAGTATAATGTTTGTTACGTTACTTGATAGATTGCGATGGTTTTCCCCAATTATGATGTTATGGTTATGTTGGATATATATTTTTAGGTCCAAGGCCGTAATTATGATATTGGTTGGATTCTGGGAAGTAGTTTATCCTTATAAAGGATGTTGCTATAGTTTGTAGACATTTAGATATGTATAATGATATTGTGTGGATAGTAGTGATGGCATGCATAGATTTGGTACATTCATGCTCATTAGAATTGTAAATAGTAAGATTCCAACTATAATAATGGTTTTACTACTATTTTTCCTAAAAAGAGATCTATTCCTACTTTTCACTTTCTATACGGATTCTTTCATAACGAGAATCGTACCGTCTTTATGAATAACTTATGAACTTTTGAGACTAAAAATGATATTTTATAGATTTTACCAAGAAAACTTCTGGGTCCACAATTTACTACTACTATTTACCTCGGTCGAGAGAGATTACGACCATTTCTACACTTTTATGATGATTTAGTCTTAGAGATACGAACAATAGATTGATAATGATGATGATGGTTATTGAAAATACTAGATCATGAATAGTGTGGTGTATAAATGTACACTAAAACCCCCTAGGGGCGGGCCCATTCATCTGTGAGCCGTCATGCTAGAGAAGAGATATTATCTTAGGTCCTACCTTTGCAAGTCATCAAGTTGGAGGATGTGTATACATTGGGTTATATTAGGGTACTTTGTTTGATTATGGTAGTATAGTTTACACTTTGCATTCATCCTTGCATGCGCATTTTCTATCACCACTATGCGCCTATATCTATCAGCCTTATGAGGGGTTCCATAGGTATAGGTAATAAGTATAACTTATAGTGTGTTGTGTGCTGATTGGACCTTCTGAATTATGGCGCTCGATTTAGGTATTGTTTGTTTGGGCTAGCTGGTTACTTTATGTTATTATTGTTTTTAGTATGGTTAGTTAGTGACAAGTTGCTTATTGGACTTGTATTGATATTTGAGGTATGATTCTGACTCCTTTCTTTATGATTGCTTTATTATGGATAATTATCTCATGTTTAGACGTATGGATTAGATCTAATTATATTAGCACTAGTTCCAACTATGATTAGGAGTCTTGGAGCTGCTAGTGTGACTACTTAGGTTGTACCGTTGAGTTAGCCTTGTTTATGTATATGTACCTATTATCATAATTATGGTATCATCGTATATCTCTTTCTTCTTTCATTTATCCATGTTGTATATCTATTCTTTGTCCTCGTATACACATACATATATATATATATATATATATATATTCTGTTTTTTTATTTGTATATTCACCAGTGATATACTGTACAGTGCTTAGGTTCCCGAGTACGACAAGAATAGGATAATTATTCCTTATTATCTTTGTAGCTTTACTATGTTAGTTTCCTTGATATTTGGTGTAGTATATATTCTTGCTTGCATGTTATTTGTGCTTGCATTATCTTTGAAGCTCAGTCGGCAGTTGCTTACGGAGTACCACATGTTTCGGACTCATACTACACTTCTGCAGCTTGCAGATCACAGTATGGGTTCTTGTGTTATTGTGTCTATCATGTGGAGCAGCTATGATTTTGAAATATAGGGTGAACTCCTGAAGTTCAGAGTATTACTATTCTTTCTTATATGGACTAGATTAATCTATGTGCTTTATTCAGAGATGGGTAGTATCAGTATATTCATTTAGTAATTCATTTTGTAATTTTATTACATTAGAAGCTCTTGTACCGATTCCACCAGGTTTTGGGACTATCTTGTGTAGTCTTTTTACTATATTTATTCTACATTCTCCCTTTATTTCTCTTTGTGGTCCATTTCTAGTAGTTCCAGACTACGAGTTGGCTTACCTACTGGCAGGTTATAGAAGGTGCCATCATGGCCTGAAAAATTAGTTCATGACAAATAAAGGTTTCAAAAGTAAATATGAAAGAATGTGCTTAAAAGAGCTAAGTATGACTTGTAAAGCTTTGTGTACGAGTAGTGAAATAAATATATGAGTCAATTAATGCCGATACTAATGATCAAAACTTGTGTAAAGCAAAGATTGATACCACGACTCATCCAAAAACTTGTGAATAGATAATAGAAGTCATAAGAGGTCATAATAGAAGTTTAGAAGATGTAAAATTGCACTAGATACAATAAGTCATACTACCACTCCTACAAACCCGTGGCATTAACAGTACGGGACTATAGCGTCTTATAGGAAAGTATATGCAAGTGTATAACTTGAGCTTAAAACCATGAGTCATCATCCCATACCATGAATCGTTGAATGAAATGTAACAAACGGAAAAGTTTCACTGATGTTTGGCAAACTATAGTTGAGATCTTCAGACCACGAGTCATACCTTCATACTACCACCCGTATGTTATTGATGGGCCTGTAATCCTATTTTGTTTTGGACGTGGTTTTTTGTTGACAAATACTTTCCTTAGGATTTTATTTACATTTTACACTCTATTACAATATTGTTTGTTTTGTGTTACTTAGAGACAAGATATTTATGAGGGTTTGAGCAGTAAAATATATTGATTCTTTATTATTGACTTGTTCTTATAATTCAAAATTTTAGATTTCATCTATTCATCACATAAGTTTATAATGATGTTTTCTATTGTAATTTTTGATTTTATTCTTGCAAACATGTGTAGCTAAATCCCATAACTAGAATTCTGGGAACTATGATGAATTAACAAAATAGGTTAAACTACTTAGAGATTCTTGAATGGTATTCATGTATGTATTCTTCTTCTTCTTTTATTGATTGTTTTTAATGATTACAAATATTAAAACTTGCCTTAATTCTTCACTTGTTGGATAAAAGAGGTAGAGAATAGAAAAGAGATTAGCAACAAAGATTTAAGGCTACCAAATCTCATCTAATAGCCTATGCCTTAACAAGTAAAATTAATCCGGACTAAGGGTAAGGATTAAGATTCAAACACTCAAAGATCAAAAGATTCTTAGAGTGATATTCATCTAATTAGGGTTGATCAACATTTTGGTGAACCAATCTTACCAGCTTGTTATGCTAAGCATTGGGATAGAAAACTAATACTCTATGATTACTAAGCTGTGAAATAATGGAGAACACAATCCTAGAATATTCTCATTGATTAATAAAAACAACATTCTTATACTTTATTACTTGTTTACTAAGATTCACAAACTATTACTTGTTACTTTACAGTCCCCTCTTCAAAAATAACCAAGTAGTATTTTAAATAACTATATTAACCAGATTTCTAGTCATATTCCCTGTGGGATCGACCCCAACCTAGTTGGTTCTATATTTGATCAATAATTGTGTTATACTACATTGTGAGGTATAATTTGGGACTATATTTTATCAATGACTATATTTGGTTCTATGTTTGACCAATAAATGTGTTATACTATATCGTGAGGTATAATTTGGGACTATATTTTATCAATGACTATATTTGATTCCATGGTCCTAGCCAAGCAACATGTTGTATGAATTTTTTGTATCGATAACATGCATCCATGCACTTGATTGCAAATCTTTGATATGGATCGCTAACTTTATAGAATTTATGGACCAATGACCCCCTTGATTGAATCCCTAAACCACCAAATGGCTTTTAATTTGTTCTTATCTGTGATGCCAAGCTCCTTCATTGTGAAAATAAGCAGAATGTTAATACTAGATACCTTATCTATCAAGATTTTATTTATCCTCTTATCTAACACATAACCCACCATGTTAAATGTAGGATTGTGTAATGTTTCACCAAACAGAAGATCATTATTTGTAAATATAATTTTTGTATCGCATGTATGTACTTCTTAGAAAAGGTGGTCAACAAGTTTTTTAGAAGATAAAGGAGGAAACATTGACAGGATTTCACTTTTCTTCTTCTTTACCAGTATTGAAACATGACTCCTTGATGTTATCTTTAGTAGTCTTCATGTCGAACCAAATTGGCAAGAATTCCTCTACAAGGTATGCGTAATGGTTTTTGGTGCTAATGCACTTCTACTTTTGTCCTTTTCTGCTCAACTGATTTTTACTTCCTTGGTCTCTTCAGCATTATCTTTCTAGTTAGTTGCCCAGATGATTTTTTCATGGACATATATTGTCTTTATTGATTTGAGATTTGTCTTGTTTCAGTGGTTCTTCTTTAAGATATTTAAAGGTGCATCTTCACACTAAATTAGATGAGCCAATATGATGGATATATGATTAGAACTTGCCGTTGCATTACAATTTTTTTCATTTGCCAATTGCATAACTCTATCATTGAATACAAATCAATCTTCAAGAGGGTGACCTATAAACCTATGATACTTGTAATAGTTTTGGTTGTTAGTTCTTCTATATTTGTTAGGTCGCTTCATGATAATGCTCAACTTACACTTCAATTTAAGTGAAAGAGGGTCGTTGTCAATATATTTATCCAACTATGAGTCGGGGTCGAATCCACAAGGAACAATGTGAGTGACAATTACGTAAGTTTGAAATAAAAGTTGCTTGCTAAGTTCAAACCTATGGTACAAGATGGTTTAGGGGTTTTCAATGTTTGGTAATGTGAGAGTAATTCTTGGGCTTCTAAGGGACTAATTCTAGACTAAGAATTATTAGAGTGTAATCAATTAAAATGGATCTTAGGACTATTCTTTCCTCGGGGCAAGTTATGCATGGGAACATGATAATGCGATGCAAATTCTAATTGTTGGTGATTTGGTAGGCTAGGTCTAAAGTCCTTGACGCTAGTTCTTCAACAAAACCTCAAAGATGTCACACATTGACTCTTTTGAGCACCTAACGAGTGTGTCAACTAAAGCCACCCAACACCTCAATTGGGTATTTCTATTTATAGGATGATACTTAAGGATTAATCAACCCCATATTCACCCTTATGTCTAAGATGGTGAAAATTAACCAACTAAGCTCAATACTTGTCTGTTATTACCTTGGTTCCCACATCCCTCTTCAAAGATGATAAGGGTTCCTAAAGTTCACCCAAACCCCTCTTTCAAGGATGGTTTGAGCTTTCAAGAGCTTGGGATTTTCACCCATCAAACCCATTTGGGGCTTTCACCCACAAATCCCAACTATTTCAACCAAGAAATAGTAGAACCCATTATCAACCAACTAGAATCTACACAAATACATCACACCCCACATATAAATGCACCCTAATCCAACATAACCCCAAGAGGTAGATCTAGCACATCATAAGGATAATGAAAACAAATATACCAAGATATCCATCAAACTTATTCATAAGAAAAATAAAGAGAGGAAAAACCACACTTTAGACTCAAATGAATCTTCAATAGACAAAGCCAAATCTACACTTTAGAGCTCTTCTAATGTCTTCTTAGCTTAAGATTAGTACAAATTTTTCTCCAATATCCAAGAAATTACAAAAAATCTAAACTAAGGATGGGAGGTATGGTTTTAGAATGATGATTATATGAATAAGTGTTTTGAGCTTTTTTATTGAGAATTTGGGGCCGGCTATGTGCTTTTACAAATTTGCCCCTGGCTGAAAATCACGCTATCCCGTGATCGCGTATGAATCTTCCATGATTGAGACTCCGCGATCGCATGTGGATCTACCGCGATCGCTGAATTCTTCAAGTGATTGCAGCCTGCTGACTTATTGACGTACCCCAATCGTGGTGGCTAATTTGCGATGCGGTACCTGAGGCCCAGTCTGCACAGGCTTTCCAGCTTTTGTACTTCTCTTTCCATTTTGATCCTCTTTCATCTCATTTTGCCTTTTTTTGTCTCAACATTTGTATACCTGCAAAATATGAGAATTAGTGTATTTATCCATAAATATGTCTCACTATTACATTCAAATCATAGTAATGTGCACAAATGTTGAATGTAAATAAGTGGCAAACTCACTAGTCATTACTTTATCTCGTATAACTAGATGAGATTTATCTTAAGCAATTCATTAAAAATTTAAGGAATAACAGAATTGAGAAAGGGGTATTCACTTTCCCTTATATCCTTTAAGGCTAGGTATTCTGGAGAGGAAGTTGTTGTTATCATACTCCGTTGCTTTCTCACCTTGTATTAAATATTACAAGCGACATATTAACATTCATGGATTCTATTTTGTCACTCTTGGGTACAAACTTTCTCCATTTCTTGGATTACTACTTGTCCTTTTCTTTGCTAGGGTCATGGACATGCATTATATCTTTTCCAATGGAAGGCCTGCTCAACTCCATGTCATGAGCATAGATATATAGATCTTCAAAGGACTTTAGATTAGTTCCTTATAATATATAAAGAAGCCTCACTAATTTCTTAGATACATATTTATATTGCAAAAGCTTCACTGAGCCTATCCTTAAAGTTTATAGTTACATTTCTACACTAATTGACGAATTTGATAAATGGTTCTTTTTTTCTTTGGCGAGTACTTATGATTTCTACCATGCTTACCATATGCCTTATTCTATGTAAGAGATTGAGAAACTTATGCTTTATTTTTTTCCAACTATTAATAGAATTATGCACAAGATCTGTGTATCAATTGAAGGCACTCCCTTTTAGAAAGCGAATGAACTACTTGACAAGATAGTTTCCATAAGTTCCAGTGTTATTACATATCTTAAAAAGTGTGCAATATTTTTATTTTTATTTTTTCCTTAATTTGTTGAAATTTTAGGGGGTGATAGCCAACATACAACTTGATGTTATCAATCCTCGCAGTGTATGTCTTGGCATACAAAAAAGGAAAATTTGGCAACACCTTCATACTTATCTTTGATGGACCCTTCAATAAATTCCTTTATCCACTCAAGTGGGGTTATCCATTCTGAAAAAATTAAATTTTCTAAGTTATTGGTGCCTGCTTCACAGGTATATCAACCTTTTAAATGGGTTGACCTTTCCAGGTTCATGGATAAATTTTCCATCCATTAATCCATCAGTTTGTCTATATAAGCCTTTTGAATGTGCATATACTTTGTTAAACCTCCAATCACCATTATTAGGTTTAGAAGTTTCTCCTCCATGGATGAAGAATTAGTGACCATTACTAGTATAATCATTGGGGATGTCAGAGAATAACATGGATTATCATACAAGTTGATGTTTGAAGGTTTCACATTACGCGGTGCAAGTGTAAAGGATATATAGTTGAATAATCATCTTTCTTCGTGGAAGAGTTATTGAAACTAGAGATCTATAGTAGAGTGAAAGTCTTCTTATTCCTTTCTGGCACATTGTTTCCTCCTTTTAAAGCATTTTTAGAGGACCTTTATCCTTTGGGGTATGAAGATTAGAATTGATGTAGACGACACTTAAATTTTTTTTTATCCCAGCATGCTTTCCTCAAAAACTTTTGAAGGTAACACCAATGATCCTTTCCACTTTAGCAAAGAACTAGTAGTCGACGGCCTTAGGGGAAGTTGAGCTTCTTGAAAGTCATTTTGATGTTCTTAAATTTTAGTGATTGAAAAATCGATATTAGAGTATAAACTTTTCATTGAGTGTGTCAAAATTTGTAGATAGTAAAATTCACGTTGAGAAACAATAATTACGATAAAAAAATATTACTACAATCACAATATTTGATTTTAATATATAGTGAGTGTTACAATCCTTATGAATCCCCTGATTCTTCTTTTAGAGTATAAATTCAAGGGCTTTTGAGCTTGATCTTGACTTGTAATTGAATTGAAGTATTTTTTATCTTGATCTTGAGTCTGATGGTCTAGATCTTGAATTATATTTGAGTTTGAGTGCTTGAATGCTTGAACTTGTTGCTTGTATAGATATCCACAAGATTTTATTCACAAAATCTTTTTGGATTCTTTTTAGAATTCTAGTGTCTTTTTTGAATTATGAATACTCCTATTTATAGTTGTAGAATAGAAGAGTTTCGATGAGGACATTCTTCTTTCAAAAAAGCAGATTTATGCGACATGAAAATATTCGGTTGTTCGAAATATGTGAGTTGTACACGTGACACATTTTTATTGGCCTTGATTTTACTATGCATGCTATATTATCTTGATACATGGCAAGATCTAACTTACTCCTTTTTTTGACTTGCATGACATGTCATTCGATATGTTGCACCAAATTGATCTTCTAGAATAAAATGACGTCTCGGACTTAATAAAGTGGGTTGATCTTTTGTAGCCTAATTTGATGGGCTAAACCAATGAAATTGAACTTTAATTTGAATCATATTTATTGTATTTAAATAATTAATTCAATTTTATTCATAATCAATCCATGATATTTACTTTGATTAATATATCTGAAATTTAATATAATCCTAATCTTTTTATGAAATTATAACCAAAAAATTTAAATGATTAAAGTAGGACTAATAGACTACCTGCATCTCATTAAAGTAGGGGTGCGGATAGTGCGGGTAATTTGCGTAGATAACTTGTACTTGGATAATTAGTAGATAACTAGTACTTATTAGTTCTATCATGTTAATTGAAATGCTATGTCATAGCATTCCTTAGTTATTTGTTTTAACTTTATTAATTCTTCTATATTATTTTTAAGGTATACTATGTGTTCGTATACTATATGTTCCATATTTCTAGTTTTTATGTAGTCAAGTAGATTCTTTTTTATAAGTGTTTCTGTTAATCTTATTTGCTCTATATCTTGTCTCCAATATTCTAAGTATTCGTAGTTTATCATTTTACCCTATAGTAGTTGTAATACTGCAAATTTCTTTGTAATAATTTATTCTAATTGTACTATATCTGATATTAAATTTTAGGTTATTTATTTCGTTAATTATCCTGTCTTTTTCTTCTATGAATAATTCTATTTCTAAATCATAATCTAAACTATCTTTTGATTCTACTTGTTCCAAGGTTTTATCTATCCAAATTAATCTTTCTTTTAATTGTCTTCTTCCTCTTCTAAGATGGTTTCTATAATTAATTTCTTCGCATAGCCAACTTTTTTTTCTCTAACTCTTCTTATATATTCTAACATTTTTAATCTGTATAATATCCATCTGAATAATAACTATCTAACTATGAGCAGTAACTATCATTATATAAGTGTAAGTTTTCTATAGAACTTAATAACTCTTCATTAAAATGAAATACCTTTTTGTATTTAATTTTCATTATATCTACTATTTCCATATCCTTAAGTACATACAAAACAAGTATCTTAAATTTATCTATCATTCCATCAGATAAGTAAATATTCATTTTTCATGTGATGCTATTTTCAAAATATTTTTTTCAACCATATACATAACAAAATATGATCATCTTAAATCACTATATACTAGATTATTCTTAAATAACATGTTCTTCGATCACTATTAGCATGGTAATCAGGATACTTTTTCCCTAAACAGCCTCTACTCTGGTTACTCCCTTATCACGGCTTCTTTGCCTCATCGGTTTCACCTTTAGGGTGACATAGTTCTTGGAAATTTTTCTCCTTTACCACTTTGCTAATAAACTTCTTAACATGCTATTCTTCGAATAATTCTACTATAAAGTAACTAACATGAGCTTATTTTATTATATCATGATTGTCAAGAATTTATGAATTTAGCTATTCATAATTGTAAATGAAAATACTTATTCTGGTAGATTTGATAAATCTGTGATTTTGCTCATCCGTAGCTTTTCCTTAGAAATATATTGTTTTTATTAAATATTCAAAGTTTTGTGTACAAGAGAGAAGACTTGCTTTCAACACATGAAAGTCTTGCATTAACTTAGCCGGATGTCTTACATATTTATAATCTCTAAAAAGATGAAAACGCGTGAACTCTTTACTATTCCTACTTTACACGTACACTATATACTATTCCTACTTTACACGTACACTATATACTATTCCTACTTTTACAAAAAGTCTTTCTTTTCAAAAGTAGAAAAGGACTTAATGTATAAAAAGACAAAAACTATTTAATGCCTAAAACTAGACTACTAATAGCTTTTGTCAAAAAGTCAAAAACTATACAAATAATTTACGTAACAAAATTAAAAAATAAACTATACATGTCGCTTTCTAGCTTTTATTGTCTTGTCTCTTTGTCTTTTGTCTTTATTCCTTCATTACTCCGTTGCTTCTTATCTTTTTTCTATCTTCCAATTGTCATCCTTATCTTCTTTTATTCTAGTTGAACTTTTGGAATAATATTATCTTCTCAATTACATCTCGAACATAGATGGTCTTGATATTTGTGTCCAATTAACTTGCAATATCTGGTCAATAACTCTTCTGAAATAAATTCCTTTTTAATTACCCTTGTAGATGGATGTTTTTCTGGATTGAGCAACATCATAATCCATTGTTTAACTTTTTCCATATCAGACTGTCGTAGCTCCCTTGAATTTGAATAAATCATTTGATGATCTCTTGAATAAAAACTCCATATTAGGTTCCCATTTAGGTAGATATTTGCTAATTCTTGAACAATTGAAGATATTCCAATAATTCGTTTATTTGCATAAAAATCAGGTATCTCAACTTTAGGTATCTCTGACTGTTGAACAATATCTTCCGGTAAAATCATATCTCTGGTTAATCCTATTTTTACAACTTGTATAACTGGTTTAATTTCGTCATATAATATCTCTGCTGGCGCAGTATTAAACTTTATAAAAAATAAATTTCCTTTGATTATTTTCTTATAGGTGGCGAATGCTCTATATAATTCTGGTATAGCTGTTAGTTCATCTCCTTCTTGGGTATATGCAGTATTTAATAATCCATAACTGAAATAAGTTTTAACTAAGCTTGGATTGGTTTTTGGTAGTGCGATTAACTTATTGTAACCTTGTAATTTTTGGGTTATACAGTTTGTGTTTGGTTCTTGGATATTTGTGGCTCTGGGTTTAAGGTTTAGGTAAGTCTGTATTTTGTGGATGTTTTCTATGTATGCTCGAGTTATATGGTTATAGGTTTTTCTATCTTGATTTAAACTTTCTCGATATGTGGTAGTTTGTGGGGGTATAAACAAGGGGTCTTTTTGTGTTTTTTGGTATAAATGGTTTTTCAAATATTTTGTTCATGTTCATGTTCTGATATCTTTATCCACTAACTCCTTTGCTTGTACCTGCAGTTGTAGATTGATAAGTGTTATGGGTTTTATGGAGTGTCAGAACGTCTCCTTTTAGCTCTGGAATTTTATTGTCTTCCGATCGACATAGCTCTGCACACTGCTGAGTTATTTGAGTCATAGCTTCATACTTCAGTTTAACTTCATTAGTCTTTAGCTTTTCTATTTCATTACCCATACTGTCCACTTTCAGTGAAAGTGTAGTTAGGGTTTTGAGTATCTTTTCTAAAGCATCATCTTCTATTATATTAGTCTGTGTAGCTTTGTCTTGATATTTCATCTGCAATAACATTTTTGTTAGTACTGATTACTTCAATTGTAAACATAAAATTTAATAAATTTGATACTAATCTCCGAATTTTCTTCTTTGTAACTGAATTTTGTATTTTTCTTGTTAACCTCCAACGTACCTATGTATTATCTGTTCGTACAATAAACTTGTTATATGCAATATATGGCTCAAATGCTAATAAACATTTATATAAATAGCATAATTCTTTTCTATTTATTTCCCATTTTATTTCTGTTTCATTAAACATACCTGAGTAGTATCGACAATGATGTTCTAATTTTTCTTCTTCATATCTATATTTAAGTACTCCTCTATAATTATACTCACTTGCATCTGCTTCTACTATATATGTAAATTTTTTATTTTCATTTGGAAATTATAATTTTCGTAATTCTTTACAAAGTATTTTTATTTTCTGAACTTGTTTTTTTATCTTCTTCATTGTAATTGTACTCTACATCCTTTTTTAATTTTTTTCTGTAATGGCTTTAGGTTTTCTGCTAATTTTGATATATATTCTCTTACTTGGTTTACTAATCCTAAAAATGATTGTAATTTTTTTTTGTATCTAATTCTTCTTTTGAATTTATTATTTTTTATACTGTATGTTGTTGCATTTTTACTCCACTTTTATCTATTTGTGTTCCTAAAAGCTCTATCTGATTTTTTATAATTTCAGCTTTCTTTTCACTTAAACTTATTCCTGAATTTTCTATTATACCTGCAAATTGTTCTAGTAATTTTAAATGTTCCTCTTTAGTTTTTGTATATAATAGTATATCATCTATGTATATTATACAATTAGGCAATTGTTTAAAATAACTATCCATTAAGTGTTGATATCTACTTGGTGCATTTTTATATCCAAATGGTAATACATTACATTCATAAAATCCTTGTGATACCGTAAACGCAGTTAATATTTTAGAATCTTCTTCTAATTTTAGGTGGTAAAATCCTGATTTATAGTCAAATTTGCTAAAGTAATTATATCCTTGTATTTGTCTTATTTTTAATATCTTATTTGGTATTGGATAATTCTACGTCATAGTTTTTGCATTTAGTTTTTTATAATCAATAATCATTCTACTTTTTCCTCTTTTTTGTTCACTGTGTTTATTTACTATAAATGCTGGACTATTATGTTTGCTATTGCTTTTTTGTATGTATTGTTTTTCTAATAATTCATCTATATGCATTTTAAATTCTTTTAAATCATCAAAGTTATATGTTAACGGTTTTTGGATTATTATACTATTTTTATCTGGTAACTCAATTTTTACAGTAGTTTTATGTTTTTCTCATCCTTTTAATGGATCTTCACTGTATAGTTGTCTTAATTTTTTCTTTATTATTTCTACCTTATCTATTGAAAATATAGTTATTTCTTCTTTATTTATTGAAAATATAACTAGTTCTATTGTGTCTTCAGTATTGTTTATATTTTCTAATTTTTGTGTGATTTTTTCACTTCCTTTTGTCCAATAAATTTTCTTTCTTATTTCATTAATAACTCTTTTTGCTCTTACCTTTTGTTTACATGGTGTTGTAAATCACCAGTGTGTTTTAGTTATTATATGTGGGTATAGTTTATCTAAAAACGACATTTCTAAAAGCATATCTTTTGATGTTAGTTCATAATTATAGATCTCTTCTGTTGTTAATATCTTATCCCATACTTGTATTTTTACATTTCTAACTTTATAGGTAATTAATCTTTCTTCATTATTAAATCTTTTTACTACTATTGGTGTTTTTAGCTTATCCCATTTGTCTTCTGGTAAACAATTATATCTACATAAGTTGGCTTCTGCTCCTGTATCTATCATAGGTGTATAATATCTATTATAATATCCTTCTACTATTATTTTCAAAAGTACATATATTTTCATATCATGTCAAAAAAAAATTTATTAATAATTTTTTTCTATTATAGGTTATGGTTATTTGTGTATGTTCTATATTGTAGGGTTTTACTTGTTCCAACCATTTTATTCCTAATATCATGTCTGCTTTTTGCATATCTTCCTTTATTTCAAATTCTATTTTTATTTTTCTAACTCCTATTATTATTTTCTTTTCTGCTCTATCTTTAGTAGTTATTAAATTTCTTGATAGATCTGGGCATATATTACTATTAGATTTTATTTCTTCATTTTTCACTAGGTATTTGCTATATGGTTTTCTTCTTGTCCTGTATTTAGAAGTATTAAATATTCTTTTTCATTTATTGTTCCCATTATATATATTGAGTTAAATTAACTGTTGAAATTATTTATAATTTGTTCTTTTCGATGATCCTGATGATTCTGGTTTTTCGAAAGCTATTCTTTTATTTGTACTTATTCTATCATTTATTATTTCTAAATCTTCTTCTATACCTATGTCTTTGTAACTATAATCATTGTTATCAATTATTTTTACAAATTATTCAAAAGGACTTTCTATTTGTATTTTATTAATTTTATTTTTTTCTGTTATTTTATGTTTTGTTATTAATACATATAGATTTTTACATCTTACTGTAAATATTTTACTTCCTAAGGTTAGTTCTATTCCTGATATTTTCCAATATAATACTAATGATTGATCTATATTTTTATCTGTTATTGCCACTGAATAATTCACACTTATTATAAATTTAAATTTTTGGTATATTAAATTTCCTCTTATGGCGGTTATTATACTTTTTTCTATAGGTTTTATAATTCTATCATTTGCTAAATATAATTTTATTGGTGTATCTATTCCTTCTCTAAAACATGTTTTTATTAATATCTCTGTTCCTCC
>NC_061113.1:89518848-89521228 GCF_002878395.1 Capsicum annuum
TAAATCTAATTCTTTTCCTTTTATCTCATCAAATATATTATTATCAAATATTATTTTCTGATCTGTTCCTTCTTTATTTAAATATTCTTCCTTTGTTATTATTTTTATATCTTCTTCAGTCATTTGATTCATCTAATTCACTATCTATTTCATTATCTATTTCATTTTCTGAAATTTCATATATACTATCTTCACTTTCTAATTCGTAACTTATATAATCTATTTGCATATATTTTGCATTTTCTATCTTTGTTTCTGATATTTGTTTTTTTTTTTAGGTCTTTAGGCATTTTACAATCTCTAGCTAAATGTCCTAGTTTTCCACAATTATAACAAGTACATTCTTTTATAGATTTCTTTCTCCTATATGATCTTTTATATTTATAATTTTTTACATAATATCTTTTTTTTTGTTTCTTATACTTATATTTTGATTTTTTGTATTTCTTTTATTTCTTATGTCTTTTTCTTTTCTTATAATATTTTTTTCACATTCAAATTGAGGTGTTATTTTATCCTTGCAACATGTTTTTTCTTATTAATTTTTTTCCATATGCATTTCTTCTTTGTATTTTTCACATATATTCCTATACCATTGTTGTAGAAATTTTATTCTTGCTCCTAGAGTATCTACTATTTTTGATTGATCCCAATTCTTTATTATTTTTGAACTAAATGGTTCAGATAATTTACTAAAATATAATCTTCTTACTTCTTTACTTTCTTCTGTATTATATGCTCCCTTATAGTAGTATTCTTTAAATGCACACGTATATTCATCTATATAACACATATTACATATTGCTAGTTTTAACATTAAATTCTTATTTGTATCTTTTTCTTTGTTTTGTTCTTCTTCTTCTGTTGTCATACTGCTAAATTCATCTTTTATAGCCATTTCATATTTTTTATATAGGTGTTAGTTTAGTTACTGTTGTTCCTTCTGTTTCTTTATCATTTCTTAATATCTTTTTACTATTTTCAATTAAATTTAAAAATCATAATTCTGTTGTTCCTATTAGTATTTTTTTTATATATTCTGGTGTATCTATTGCATTTATACCATTATCTAATAATTGTTTTGTTATATATCCTATCCATAATTGTATCATTTTATCTACATCTATTACACAGTCTAAGTCTAAGAAGTTATAATTTTTATTAATTATTTATTTTGGTGTCCATTTGTTATATTCATCCCTTAGGTTATATTTTTTAAACTTATTTTTATAATAATATGTAGGTTTTCTTATTTATGATGTACTGGGCATTATTTTTAGTTTCTTCTATATTTGTTAAAATTTCTGTATATGTTTCACTATCTTCCGAATAATAATTATCTGTCTCTTCAACATCTATTGTATTTATTTCTATTTCATTAGTTTCTAATTCTTTATTCTCTATTTTTTATTTAAATTTATTTATCTCAATTAATAATTTTTGTTCTTTATCCTTTTCTTCTTTTTCTTTTTGTCTTTTATCATACAACTTTTTTAGCATTTGTAGTTCTTTTTCTAATTCATCAATCTTATAATTTTTAATTATTTCTTTCATTTTTATACTTTAAGCATTAATTACTTATTTTTCAAGATTTAATACTAAAAAAAATAATATAGCAATTGCGATAAAATTCGTATATCCATAATAAGTTTTTAGGAAAAACGACAAGACTTTGCAAATCTAAGAATCTAACTATCCTACTCACCTTAAGTTTAATTAATTACAATCCACAATCTTGCTTGTCTCTCTCCCAATCTTGCTTGTCTCTCTCCCCTCTTCCTCTCTCTCGTTGCCTCTCCTCTCTCTTTCTTTCTCCCTCCCCCTTTTCTTTCTCTTTCACTTTCTATGCTATACAAAAATGAATACAAAAATACAAGATCTTTGTATATTATTTTTTGTACAGTTTCATTTATATAATTTTCTTATATTTATATTTGCAGGTGACTAGATCATTTGTATTTTATATATTTATTTTATATATGTATTTTTATTCCATATTTGTATTTGTTTCAATGAAATCAAGTATCTTTGATGTTTGTATTTTTGTAGTTATATCATTTTTCATATCAATATACCTCTTGAATTTTTGTTCATATGATTCTATATTATTCTTATCAATGAAATTGAGTAATTTTTATGCTTGTATTTTATATTTATTAATACATATGTATTTGTTGATATAAATAGAGTTGATATGCAGGACAACCAAATAGAAGGGTGACTACCGTTGATAATTTTTGAAAGAAAAATATTAGGAAAAATATCCATTAGGTTAAATTTCTTTATTTCATACAATGGCCATTCAACCAAGTTCCTATAAGAAATGGCCATTTGGCCGAGGCATCTAGCCATTCGGTTTAATTTTTCTTCCTTTTTTTTT
>NC_061113.1:89524228-89525346 GCF_002878395.1 Capsicum annuum
ATTTTATTAATATATGAAAATAAAAAATACAAGAACGAAGAAAAACAGTTAATGAATATTACTACAAAGCATTTAACAATTACATAAATTAATGGATTCATCGTACGAAAAGAATAAATCATTAAAAGAAATCGAAACCCAACTATATAGTTTATACCAAGAATACAAAAGATTACATAGTACTAACGAGGATCCTAGAACACTAGATAATTTAATTACGATAATCTCTAATTTAGAATATGAATTAATAAAACATCTTAGTCAAGAAGATAAAAATGAAAAATATTTCAATCGCTAATATTCACAAAATACATTACATAGAAATAAATACTTATTACCCAATAACTATTTATTTCTTAGTAAAGTAACTGCGCCTAATCTGCACTCCCCTACAATTGGTATCAGAGCCTTGTTATTTAAAAAATCCGGAAGTCGTATATATATGGATTTACTTGATTAATTTATTAATTATGATTCATTTGATAAAACTAGATTTAGATATTTAAGAATAAGTTTAAAAGATATAATCTAAAGAATGAATATGACAAATGAACATCAAAACAAATAGTTAATAAAAATTATAACTTTTTAGACTTAGATTGTGTAATAGATACAGAAAAAATAATACAATTATGGATAGGATATATGACAAAACAATTATTAGATAATAATATAAATGTAATAGATACACCAGAATATATAAAAAGAACACTAATAGGAACAGTGAAATTATGGTTTTAAATCTAACTAAAAATAGTAAAAGAGTATTAAGAACTGATAAACCCACAGAAGGAACATCATCAACAACTACAACTAAATTAACACCTATAGAATTATTAAAAAAATATGAAACAGCTATAAAGACGAATTTAGTAGCATGACAACAACAGAAGAAGAACAAAATGAAGAGAAAGATACAAATAGGAATTTAATGTTAAAATTAGCAATATATAATATGTGCTACATAGATGAATATACTTGCGCATTTAAAGAATATTATTATAAAGGAGCATATAATACAGAAGAAAGTAAAGAAATAAGAAAATTATATTTTAGTAAATTACCTGAACCATTTTTAAACTAAATGGTTCAGGTAATTTACTAAAATATAATTTTCT